>NC_025996.2:51858717-52019834 GCF_000442705.2 Elaeis guineensis | reverse complement strand
AGGAGAGGTGGTCGAAAAGTTTTTCGAACTCGACCTCAGCTTCCTGGACGAAGCGTCCGACAATGAAGCCGGACCTTCTGAAGCTACTACCGATCTCCCTCCAGCCGGGACCTCTTCAACTGCCGCAGCTACCGTGACTGACCTTTCGAGGGCGTCGAGCTCCTCCACTTCTGCTCTAGAGGTCCGAGACCTCTAATTTCATATTTTTTTTTGTTACGACTTTTTTTCTCTTTCTCTTGTACTTAAAAATTATTCAATCAATGAAATCGGATTCCTCTTTACAAAGAGCTCCTTTTTCTTCTTCTATTTTCTTTTTCTCTCTTTTTTTTCTTTTCTTACAATGATTTGCATTGTGACGCTCTTGTTTCCCGATAACAGTGCCCTGCCGAAGCTCTTCCCTTACCGCAGGGGATTCTTTTGATGTCTATGATCCAAAATCTGAGAAGAAAAGTTCGTCACCTAACGAAGAAATCAAAGAAGATGGACGACGAACTTCACAGGCTGAGGAAGAGCCATTTGAAAGCCACCGTAGAGGTTACTCGCCTTCGAAATCTCCACAAAAAGGACTTCATGGACTACAGCCGGAAGAAGGCCAACTTCGAGAAGGAGCTTGAGGAACTCCAGAAATACGCCAGCGACCGATCTTGGACTTAGGCTTCCAAGATCAGCTCCCTTGAGGTCGAGTTGACGGCCGCATAGGAGAAGATCGGCCAATTAGAAGGGAACTCATCCTGACTTTTAACTCAGGTAGACTGGTCGAAGAAATTCTCCGACCTCCAGAAGTAGCTACAGGATGCCGAGATGAATTACAATACTTATCGAGTCGGCTGGTGTGGGCAAATAGACAACTACAGAAGGAGGCTCAAGACGGCGACCAACGAGATTGCTCGCCTTCAGAAGCAGTTGTTCGAAAGAGCCCAGACCATTTCGGTTCAAGGCTCCGACGAGCTCCGATCTTTGAGGGGGACCATGCAAGAACTATCTGTAGCCCTTGGGAAGGAGAAGGCCAAACTGCAGCGGCTGAAAATTCAGCTGACCTATGAGCAGCAGGCGGTCAAGGATGCAGAAGTGGAGTCCGAAGTTTTGAGGAAGAGGCTTCGAAAATCGAAGGGCAAAAGCCGACGATTTCACCAAATGTATCGGGAGATGCTACTAAGAAAGAAGGAACTGAAAGAAGAAGTTGAGAACTTAAAGTAATCCCTGATAATGGCTAGGACCGAGAGTTCGATGTCAGAAGAAGTCGAGCTTCCTTAGAGCTTCTTTTACCTTTTGTTCTATGTATTCTTTTTTTTTCTTGTTGTTGTTATTTTTTGTGGCCTTCAAAGGTTTTTGTAATGCTCTTTTACTAATGAAATAAAAAAAAAAAATTTCATTACCTTGTCTATTCTTGCTCTGAGTTATCATTTACCGAGCTTCTCTTGTCTTTTGTCTTATTCAATACCGACGTTGTTTGAAGGTTTCTGATCATTGCCGTGTTGATTCATCTTTTTTGTTCATGATCGAAGGTTTTTTCGAGGCCATTCGAATTTGATGCTTTCTCTCGGTGTTCGAGCTTGGAGCCCGAACTTCTCATTACTTTGAGAAAGTCTATTTTCTCCTGCTAGTGTTGGGTTCCTCCTTAGAGACTGAGAATTTTTGACAAGAGTTTTTTTTCTCATTGAGACGAGGTCCCTTGTGTCTTAGATGTAGTTCGTTTTTCCCTTATCTCTGGCATAGCTCGTCGCTTTCTCTTTTTTTTTCTCTTTTTTTTTTATGTTTGGGCGAGGGTTTTCTCTCTGCTCCCAACGGGGTTGTAGGGGTGTAGAGGAGCCGTTGAGGAGGCTTTTTTCCTCATCGGATCTTAAATGATCAGGTCTTCATTTGTGTCAGGATGAGGTTCTTCTCTTGTTTCCGACACAGTCAATTTCAGCTCATGTTAGGATGAGGTTTTTCTTCTGTTCCTAACAGGACTGTGGGGGCATATAAGGGCCGTTGCGAGGGTCTTTCCCCCCATCCGATCTCTTAATAATCGGATCTTCGACTTTGCTCATGTTAGGATGAGATTTTTTTTCTGTTCCTAACAGGACTGTGGGGGCACATAAGGGCCGTTGCGAGGGCCTCTTCCTCCATCTGATCTCTTAATAATCGGATCTTCGATTTTGCTCATGTTAGGACGAGGTTCTCCTCCTGTTCCTAACATGGCTGTTGGAGTGCATAAGGGCCGTTGCGAGGGCCTCTCCCCCCATCCGATCTCTTAATAACTAGACCTTCGATTTTGCTCATGTTAGGATAAGGTTCTCCTCTTGTTCCTAACATGACTGTGGGGGCGCATAAGGACCATTGTGAGGGCCTCTCCCCCATCCGGTCTCTTAATAATCGGATCTTCGACTTTGCTCATATTAGGATGAGATTCTCCTCCTGTTCCTAACATGACTGTGGGGGTGCATAAGGACCGTTGTGAGGGCTTCTCTCCCCATCCGATCTCTTAATAACTGGGCCTTCGACTTTGCTCATGTTAGGATGAGGTTCTCCTCCTGTTCCTAACATGGCTGTGGGGGCACATAAGGACCGTTATGAGGGCCTCTCCCCCCATTCAGTTTCTTAATAACCGGGCCTTCGACTTTGCTCATGTTAGGACGAGGTTCTCCTCCTGTTCCTAACATGGCTGTGGGGGCGCATAAGGGCCATTGTGAAGGCCTCTCCCCCCATCTGATCTTTTAATAACTGGGCCTTCGTTTGTGTCGGGATGAGGTTCTCCTCTTGTTCCTGACACACTTAGTTTCGATTGTCTGGAAGAGCTACTCCCTGTCGTTATAAGCTCATGCCAAAAGAAAAGATATGCGAATATAAAACTTTTATTTAAGGCAAAGTTATCAGTAATACATTCGTAAATTTTTTGAATTCCATGGTCGCGAAAGGTCCACTCCTCCTAACTCTTTTAGATAGTATGTTCGGGGCCGAACTACCTCCCTGACTTCATACGGACATTCCCAGTTTGGGGTAAGTTTTCCTTGATTCTGAGGTTGTGAAACAACGGCTCGTCGAAGTACTAAGTCCCTCACTCTGAAGGCTTTGCTCTTGACCCGGGAGTTGTAGTAGCGGACTGCTTTCTGCTTGTAGGCTGCCATCCGAACTTGAGCGGTTTCTCGCTTTTCTTCTAACAAGTTGAGATTGGCCTTGAGATCCTGTGAGTTGCGCTGCTCGTTGAATGCCATGACTCACACTGATAGAAGCTTGAGTTCAATCGGGATAACGGCTTCTGTTCTGAAGGCTAAGGCAAAGGGGGTCTCCCCCATGGGCAGCCTTTGGGTAGTTCGGTATGCCCATAATACATGATAAAGCTCGTCTGTCCAAGTTTTCTCTGCTTTTTCAAGTCTCACCTTGATTCCTTGCAACAGTCCTGTTGGTCACCTCGGCTTCGCCGTTTCCCTGCGGATGGGCTACTGACATGAAGTTATGAGAAATGTTTAAGTCCTCACAAAATTCAGCAAACCTTGCTCCAGCAAATTATCGCCCATTATCAGTAATGAGAGTTCTGGGTAAGCCGAACCTACAAACGATTGACTTCTAGACGAAGTCCAGCACTTTAGCTTCTGTGATTTTCGTCAAAGGTTCGGCTTTGACCCACTTGGTGAAGTAGTCAATTGCCACCAGGAGAAACTTCTGCTGCCCGGATGCCATAGGAAAAGATCCAAGAATATCCATCCCCCATTGTGCAAACGGCCATGGGGCACTCAAAGGTGTAAGTTTGAAGATGGGCTGTCTTTGGATATTCGCATATCTCTGACACCGATCACACTTTCTGACATAATCCATGGAGTCATGGTACATTGTAGGCTAGTAATAACCTTGTCGGAGCAGTTTGTGGGATAAAGATCTGGCCCCCAGGTAACTTCCGCAGACTCCTTCATGTACCTCCCACAAGGCAAAGTCGGCTTCAGAAGGCTGGAGACATTTCAGGAGGGGCAAAGAGTATGACCTCTTGTACAGTTTGCCCTCATAAAGGATATATCGGGAGGTCTGATTTCTAAGCTTCCGAGCTTCTTTTGCATCATGAGGAAGAACCCCATCTTTGAGGTATGCAACCAGTGGATCAATCCAGCTGGGTTCATGGCTGATCTTCATTACAAGCTGCGGTTCTTTCGTACTTGGACATTTCAGAACTTCAAAGAGGACTTCCTTGGAGAGTTCAGCCGGAGCCAGTGTAGCCAACTTGGAGAAAAGATCGGCCCTGATATTTTTTGCTCTTGGAATCTGCTTGATGTCAAAGCTGCCAAAGGCAGGGATGATCTCTTTTACCTTTTCGAGATACTTGGCCATACTGTCCTCCCGAGCTTCATAATTTTCGCTGACTTGTCCCACCACCAATTGAGAGTCACTGTAGACTTGGAGCCGATCTACTTCTAATTCTTTGGCGATCTTTAGTCCTGCGATCAGAGCTTCATATTCTGCTCCGTTATTTGTCGCAGAAAATTCGAAGCGTAGCGCGTACTCCGCGATAATTCCTTCTGGATTGATCAAGATCAGGTCCGCACCCGTGCCTGACATGTTGGAGGAACCGTCCACATAGAGGACCCAAAAATCATCAGGGAGATATGTTCTTTCCTCAGGAGAGTTCGGCTGGAGCCCTGGGTTGTTAGCTTCACCTCGTTCCAGTTCGACTTTTTCCGAGATAGTGCATTCCACGATGAAGTCTGCTAATATCTGGGCTTTTATCGTCGGTCGAGGTTGATAGTTGATGTCGAATTCCGTAAGCTCGATCGTCTATTTCGCTATCCTTCCAGAAGCATCCGCTCGATGCAAAACAGCCTTAATCGGCTGATCGGTGAGCAGTATTATGGTGTGCCCTTGAAAGTAAGGTCGGAGCCTTCGGGCTGCAATCAACAGAACGTAAGTTAGTTTCTCTAACTTAGTGTACCTGATTTCGGCGTTCCTCAATACTCAACTTATGTAGTAGATCGACCGTTGAATTTTTGCTTCTTCCTTAACCAGAACTGCTGCGAGAGCCACAAGGGAGACCGCCAGGTACAGGAACAACTCCTTTCTAGGTTCGGGCTTTGCCAATAGCGGAGGTGAGCTGAGGTAGTTCTTCAATTCTTCGAACGCTCGCTGACATTCAGTGGTCCAACAAAAGCTCTTCGGCTGCTTGAGAGTCTGAAAGAAAGATAGGCACCATTCGGCTGACCTTAAGACGAAGCGATTCAGAGCTGCTACTCTCCCAGTAAGGCGCTGAACTTCCTTTATTGACTTTGGGACGGTCATTTTTTAGATGGCACGTATCTTTTTAAGATTTGCTTCGATCCCGTGCCCCGACACCATAAAGCCCAAAAATTTCTCTGAGGTTACTCCAAAAGTGCACTTGGTTGGGTTCAGCTTCATCTTGTATTTTCGAAGGGTGCTGAAGGTCTCCTGAAGGTCGGCGATGTGGTTCATTGAGGATTTATTTTTTACAAGCATGTCGTCCATGTAGACCTCCATGTTGCGGCCAATCTGCTCTTTGAAGATCTTGTTCACCAGCCGTTGATAGGTTGCCCCTGTATTTTTTAGGCCAAAAGGCATGACCCTGTAACAGTAAAGACTACGATCAGTGATAAAAGCAGTCTTTTTTTCATCCTCTGGTGCCATCCTGATTTGATTGTAGCCGGAGAATGCATCTACGAAAGTGAGAAGCTCGTGGCCCGAGGTTGCATCCACTAATTGGTCAATTCTAGACAGAGGATAACTGTCCTTCGGGTAGGCTTTGTTCAGCTTTTTGAAGTCTATACACATCCTCCACTTACCGTTCGCCTTCTTGACGAGAACCACATTGGAGACCCAGTTCGGATAGTTGACTTCTCTGATGAACCTGACTTTCAGGAGTTTATCAACTTCCTCAGCTATTGCCTTCTGCCTTTCCGATGCATGACCTCAGATTTTTTTCTTCATCGATCGATGTTTGGGATCAACAGCTAGACGGTGTTCCATGACTTTCGCATCAATCCCCGGCATGTCCGTCGGAATCCAAGCGAAAATATCCACATTCTTTTGTAGAAAATTGATGAGCTGTGTCCGTACCTCTTCTCCCAGGTTGGAGCCAATCTTCACCATGTGCTCTTCATTCCCATCATTCAAAGGAATTGAGACAAGATCTTCAATTGGCTCACCCCGTTCTTCAGCAAGGTCGTCGCGGGTGTCTAATCCATCAACCAGACAAGGGTCAGACTGACCATTTCTTTGTAAGGCTATATTATAGTAGTGTCTTGCTAGGACTTGATCTCCTCTGACCTCTCCGACCCCTTGGCTTGTAGAAAATTTTAACTTCAAATGGTAGGTCGATACCACAGCTCGGAGGGCATTGAGGCCAAGTCAGTCGAGTATTGTGTTGTAGGCAGACGGCGCCCTTACTATCAGAAAATCTACTTGCGCTCTAGATTGTTTCGGGCACTGACCTGCAACTACGGTCAAAGTTTTACTCCTTCCACTGGCACAGAATCGCTAGTGAACCCTACCAATGGGGAGCTTATCGGCTCTAATCGATCATCCGAAATAGATATTTTCGAGAATGCATCGTAAAATAAAATATCGGCCGAGCTTCCATTATCAACAAGAATGAGGCGTACATCATAGTCAGCAATATTTAAAGAAACTACAATCGTATCATTATGGGGGAATTGAATCTCCTGGGCATCTTCTTCAGTAAAGGTTATAGATTCTTCAGTCCTCTGTCGCTTGGGCGGTCTGGTCGATCCACTGACTGCTCCCCATCGGAGTCCTCCAGAGATGGTGTTGATGATTTCGATTGGAGACCGATCTTCAGGCTATTCTTTCTTTCTTGGTGGCTCTGATTGTGGTAGGGCCCTCGATCGATCTTCCCTACCTTCTGACCGACGTCGGATGAATCTGTTGAGCCAACCTCATCTGATGAGCTCCTCAATCTCATCTCGGAGCTGAATACACTCCTCCGTGTCGTGGTCGTGGTCATGATGATAGAGGCAGAACTTGTTAGGGTTGTGCTTCCCAGAGTGTGTGTGCATTTTCTCTGACCTTGGCAGCTGCTCCCTGATCTCCATCAGCACCTGAATTTTTGGGGTATTGAGAGGGGCGTAGCTGTGGAATCTTCTTGGAGGAGAGCTCCACCGAATTCTGCGGTTCGGACTTCTCTGCCTACGAGCTCGGGGGGGGAGTTCGGACATGCTTGTGTCCGGGGAGAGTTCGAGAACGTGGTCGAGCTTCACTCAGCCCTTTTTCAGCTATGGACTTGCTGGAGTCGCCCGCCTACCGCTCCTTTGCGGCCTCTCCGTCCTTCAGCTTGAAGGCTTCCTCTGTTCGGGCATATCCTTCGGCCCGAGCCAGCAAATCAACGAAGTCCCTGAGATACTTCTTTTTCAGAAAAAATAGAAGGTCATTCTTTTGAAGACTGCTCTTCAAGGTGGCCATTGTAACTGATTGATTCAAGTTTCGGACCTCCAATGCGGCGGCATTAAAATGGTTGACATAAGTTTGGATGGATTCTTCCTCCTTTTGCTTGATATTGATGAGGGACTCCGAACCTCTCTGGGGACGTCGGTTACTGACGAAATGAGTCACAAACTGGTGGCTCATTTGATCAAAGAAGAAGATAGTACCCGACTTCAATGCCGAATACTAATTTCTTGCTGCTCCCTTCAAGGTAGATGGAAAAGCTCGACACAGGATAGCGTCTGGCGCATCATGGAGCAGCATCATTGTCCGGAAGGCCTCCAAGTGGTCAATCGGATCCGAGATCCCGTCGTAGCTCTCAAATTGGGGGAGCTTGAAGTTCGACGGGATCGGTTCCTGCATAATTTTTTGAGAAAAAAGAGGGTCAGTACAGATATCCTCACCGTAAGCAGGGAGAGCATGACGGAGCTCTTCGATCCGTCGGTTCATCTCTTGAAACCTTTGATCCAGGAGATCCTCTCGATTGCGAATCTTGAGGGTCTTCTACAGAATGGAGGTAGGGACCCTCCAAGGATGGAATCGTGATCAGACGGAGGGCTCTCCGCCCTCTGCTTCCCCTTTTCGGGGGATACAGGGCGACTGGTCCAAGTGGGCCGCCCGATCGTCGGATTCTGGAACTCCGACGATGCTCTTTCCAGCCACACAGATGCCTGCGACTGCTGCTGCTGCTGCATGGCCTGCACCGCTTCGGTGAGGCCCCTGACCTGCTGAATCAGCAGGTTGAACTGCTCCATGCCGACTGCCGTTACCGGAGGAGGAGGAGCCGAAAAACTGGAGACGAGGCCGGAGCTGGTGGATCTTGTTAAGATCTGGCCACGGAGACCGTAGATCGCCTGGTGGATGCCTTTCGGGGAGGCATCAGGTTGGGATTTGGCCGAAGAAGAAGAAGAAGATGTCGAAGAAGATGACTGAAGACAGTCCCGTTGAGTACTCCTTTAAGAACAAGGGTCCTGCGAAGACACAGCCCCTCCTTCTAGCGCCAATTCTATTGGTACAGAATTCCACCGATGCCGAAGAAGCTGGAGTCGAGGGGATCACGGTCGCCGTCGGGACCTGCAAGAAAAGTCTAAATCAGAGTTGGGGGTGCTCCGGCAAGACCCTCCGACGCTCAAGTCAGTACTCTGCCTCAACAAAAATGGAGCACTCGAATGGAATTTTAGTAGAGTTTAGAGATAGTGCTTAGAGCTTAGAGGAGAACGTATCTGGGGGGTCTCTTTTATAGATGGAAGAGCGTAACCGATTGACAGTGACGTCCGTAACTGCCTGATAGTGGACCGTTCGGTGTCACGTGGAGTTTGTTACGGAGAGTAGTGGTGTCCATTATCGCGACTTGTCGAAGAGTGGTGGGGCCACGTGGAGTTTGTTACAGAGAGTGGAGTGGTGTCCGTTGTCGCGACTTGTCGGAGAGTTCGGGCCGGATGGCTGAAGCTCGGTTGGAACGTCTGGTGGAGCGGAATAGCTCTCTGTATCAGCAATCTAAGAGAAGCTCGGATGTTTTCGAGGTTGCTGATGGATTAACTGTTGTTGGGTGCCTTAGGCATTGATGCTGCAGACGGAAGTCATCTGCTGTAGAAGTCCGGACGGAAACTTTCTGTTGGAGAAATCCAGCTGGAGTCCGATTGATAGAGAAGTCCATCTGGAATTTGTTTGATGTAGAAGCTTGTCTGAAGACAGTCCGCTGGAGAGGTCCGGTTGCATGAGGAATCCGACAGAAGGTCGACCGATGGTGAAATTCGGAAGGCGCTATAGAAGGTTGACCGATAGAAGAGTCCGGAAGGCATTGTGAAAGTTCGTCCGCTGGAGGAGCCTGGAGGACACTATGGAAGGTCGACCACTGGAGGGGTCCGGAGGAAATTTGTCCGTTGGAGGGATCTGGTTGGTACTGTTGAAGTCCGGTTGGCACTGTTGAAGGTTGATGGCTAGAGAGGTATGGAAGACACCGGAGACAGTCGGTCGTTGTAGAAATCCGGCTGCTGGAGCCCGTCCGTTGTAGAAGTTCGTCAGGAATCCATCCGCTGTAGAAGTTCGAACGGAGTCCGATTCTTGCAGAAGTCCGGAAGGAGGCCACTTACTGTAGAAGCTCGGAAGGAGACCGGTTGCCGTGGAAGTCCGGATGGAGACCGCTTATTGTAGAAGCTCGGCTGAAGTCCGCTTGCAATAGAAGTTCGGACGGAATTCGCTTACTGTAGAAGCTCGGATGAAATTCGGAAGGCGGTCGACCACTGTAGAAACTTGGATGGAGTCCGGTTACTGTAGAAGTCCTGCTGCTGGAGAAGTCCGGACATTGACGAAGTCCGGAAGAAGCTCGGAGTAAAGTCGATCGTGACGGGAGGAAGTCTGGAAGAGATTCGGAGAGTAGTCAATCACTGTAGAAAATCGGCTGATAGTGAAGCCCAAAGAGCATTTGGAGTAGTCCGATAGATAATTGAAGGAGCTCATTATTGGAGAAGTTCGGAGGGTATGATAAGAGTTCGTCCGTTGGAGAAATCTGAAGGACACTGTGGAAGGTCGACTGCTGGAGGAGTCCGGATGGTACTGTGGAAGCTCGGACGGCCGAAGGAGTTCAGAAAGATGCCGCACAAGGTCGGAAGCCGGAAGAGTTTTGGGAGGGTTGGACTCTTACGAACTTCAGCTGGGGTTATTTTATATCCAACAAATATAATCCATAATGCTCTTTAGAATGACAAAAGAGGTGGCAAATTGCATTGAAGCTGGATGATAAAGATCTTTGCTACTGGAGCATTTACAAAACTAGCTAAAATCCAAACATGATCATCAACAAAAAATTAGGTAGATTTTGTTTTGTTAACTACTTCTCTGATAAACACCATCTTTGCGGCACCGACGCTCCAAAACAAGTTTCTACTTCTTGGTAATCATTTTTTCAGCTACGTTGAATCCAGAGTCCTAATTTGTAATGGCTTAAATAACACTTTCATGGACCAATTTGTTCAACTTCTAATAAGAAAATGATAATTATTACTCATTCTTCCTCACCTATACAAATGCTTTTAAGAAATACAACAGACTCATTCCAACCATAAACTAAAAAATTTATCAGTTTGTTCATGCATTGATCTTTTTAGCCATTAACTATTAAGGTGTGGCCATATATCTCCCTTATCTTTTTATGCTTTTAAATAATTTACCAAGCAAGTCATGTGGCATGGGGGACCTATACCCTTTACCATAATTGAATACTAAGATGAAGCATTCTTCAAATGAAATTGAGTTTGCCATCTGAAATAGCTAGGCATTTTCATAAAACATTCAAGCAATATTCGGCATATACATAATCAGCACATGTTTGCTCGTAAGTTTAGTTGGTCGATTCTTTGCTAGGATAGGAGATGGTCAGACAACATGAAGTGGATCTTTCCTAGTTCTTATGCACAGGTCAAAGATTTCACTATCTAGAAAAATTCTACGGATAAAACTTTTTACTCTTTTATCTTTATATTGGCTAGATCTTACTAAATCAACAAAGTAACTTCTATGATGAATGTCATCATTCATATTTCATCACCCTCCCCTACCCTAAGCTATTAGTCTGAGACCTCATAACAATCATTATTAACATTTGTTATTTTTATTAGATCCCACTCCATAGCTTGCTTCTTCCATTATTGTGGAGTTAAATATTAGCAAAATGTGGGAAGAACAGATAGATGGAGGAAAAGATCCCTCGCAGAGCCGCTTTGGCGCGGAAGAAAGGCCAGTGAAAGATCAAAGGAGGCACACGGCAAAGAAACGAGGGAAAGGAAACACAATACATCCGACTCATGGGGGGCAAACTCGATTCCTCTGGGAGAAAGGAAAGGAAGAGGTCACTCAAATCATGATAAGGAGTCGCTTCCTCGGGAAAGAAAATTTCTACACCGCACGACAGCACCCTCGACACACCTTCAGTATTCCAAGTGAAGATTCTTGAAACCACCCCACCCAAGAGTCTTAAGACACCTGAATCTCCGTCGTTAGGAGGAAACAAAAATCAAATCTAAATTAATTAAATCGATAAAATTAAATAAAATTATAGATTTAATTTAATTTAAAATTTTATTTGATTTGATTTAATTAATTTTTTATATATAAAAAAATAGATTTGGATTAGTTCGAGTTTGTTAGTAAATAAAACAGTTTTCAAACTGAACCGAATCGATTTTAATAGAATGATGTCATTTTGATTAGGATATTATTTATGTTGAAGTATTAATGTATTAAAAAATAATTTTAAATTTATGATATTGTTTATCAATTTGGTTTTGTATTAATTAGCCTTAAATCCTAAATGACTTACTTACTGGATTGTTTATTTTTTTTTGTAATGTGTTGGAATCTTTATCTTAATCTTTAATGATGATGTTTGTTTAAAAATTTTATTTTATTGAGTGACAATATCTTATATCAATTTAAATCATTTTATTTGATAATTTTTCTTGATGGTACTCTTATGTGAAAAAGAAATAAATCTTCATGAATCATAAAAAATAATAATAATAATAATATAAACCGATAAATCAAATCAAATCAGACCGTTTAAATCATGTTGGTTTGGTTTCAATCTTCTATTGGTCCGATTTAGTTTCTAAAAATGTCAAACCATTTAAGGCTAATTCGACCTAAGTTTGAGTATAAAATCAATTCAAATCGAACAATGCTTATCCCTACCCGTCCTATCTTGATATCCAACCATCCACGATCGCTCATGTCGCCTTCCAACCTGCCACTCCAACAAATCACCATGCACACCTGGCCATCACTCTGCTTCATGGAACGGGAGGTGGTGTCCATTCTTTAATGCAAACAGACCATAGTTTAGCCAGAAGAAAGAAGCTAGCATAATCAAAAGCTTTAGAATCTATGTGGATGTCCTTCGCAACAGCTCTGAGGCTTTGTCCATTCCAATGGACCACACCTCACTCGTGCGAAGGATATCCCAGCCCACTTCCCAACAAGGTAGAAGTGATGCTCAAGGGTAAACCAACTGGCCCCAATAGGATGTGGCCAGCCATAACGCAAAAGAAGTTCAGCATGTGAAAACTCCTCGAATAGTCGACATGCAGACATCCAAGTATTCAACAGTCCCGCAACTTTCCAACCGACTGCATGCCACTAAGATATTTCTTCTTTTGCTAGTAAGATAAACTGTATTTTGTCCTACCTTGATCGTGTGGCCTACGTTGAAACTTTCGAAAGACCAATAAAGGTGGATGATATTTCCTCCATCTTAGCCCACAAGGCACAAAGATGTAGATCGTGGACCACTAAGCAATTATCAAAAAAAATTTTTTGTTGCATGTCCGGACAACCAAACTGTTCAAGAACTCACGGCAAGAGGGCAAATTCAAGGAGATGGCTTCTCACTAAGGTTGGAAATGGGCTTGGGCCGATCTGACTGTGGGCCTGACTTTGGGCTAGGCCTGAATAAAATTAGGCCAAATTTGGGCTCAAAAATTGAGCTTATTTTATTTTTGAGCCAGGCTTGGGCCTACCATTGGCCGACCCAATCCAGGCTCGGGCTCGAGCCCGAACTAGCCTGAAATCAAGCCCGAGCCCTTCATTTTCGATTCTTTACACCAGAACCTCTTTTCACTTGCTAATCCCACACTCCTTCCTCCCTTCTTCCCTGAACCCTCTCCATCTCTCACCTCCATGATAGGTTCTGTAGTGGGCTACCTCTTCTTGTTGCTCTCCATGATTGACATCCTCCAGATCCACCTCGGCTTGCTCTTCTGTGGCAGCATCTCCATCGGTTGAGCAGTGGTGACACTCGTCATGCTTGTCTCCACTGCTCACGTCGTCTACATCTCCATTGTTCACTATGCCTTCACCCACTAAGTCTTCCTTCTACATCCATACTCTCACCTTTGACGGTGTTTCTATGCTCGTCAACTCCCTCTTTCATGACCCTTCCCCTCACACCGACCCCAATTCTCAGCAAATTCACACTGTCTGTCACTCGCTACAAATCCTCCACCTCTTTGTCCTCTGCTTCTCCCACCACAACCATGCCTCTGCCCACCTCCCCAAGATCATCACCCATCTCATTCGTGGCCTCAAGGACCGTCCTCCAACTCCTTCGTCCGTGATGCCTGTTACGACGTTGTCAGCTCCCTTGCTGCCCTCTACCTCCATCCCTTTACCGCGCTAGCCCTGAGAACACCTCCACCATTGCCAGTGCCAGTGGATCCTCTCTCTAATTGGATAGGGCTTAGGGTTTTTTCTTTTATTTTTTTCAAGAGATGGAATAAAAATGGTGTGGGTGGTAGGTTGGCCCAATCAGGTTCGGACCAAGCTCGGGCTCGAGCCTAAGTTTTTCAAAAAATTTTAGGCCTAAGCCCGGCCCGAAGATCGAAAAAAAAATCGGATGGAGGTATGACTTGGCCTGACTTGGCCCACTTCCATCCTTACTTCTCACTCATAGTAAATCACTAGGATCAGTCCAAAGATGGGACACACCATGGGTTAAGATTCAAAATCTATGCTACCATCAAAAATCCTTCCCCTTCTATGTTGGACAGTGGAGGCAGTGGCCACCATCATATCCGGCTTTGGTGTGCCGCAATGGGCTAGCCGATCAAGCCTTAGATGGAAAGATCTAACGGGGTTCAATGTCATTTTCCTCTGTGAAAACCCGAAAAACATAAGGTTCAGATAATTGTGGGTTCACACACTTACTCGGCAAACATTGTCATTAACTATATCTCTGAATAGGAATTGAGTTTTGAGAGCTCTCTCATCAAATGACTACAACAACGAAGAGAGAGGGAATTGGGAGTCTTAGAATGGGCCATCAGGCGGCAGCCTCCTAATGGTTCATGGCATCATCATGTACATAACTCGAAAAAAAGCTTCTCTTCAGAGCATCGCAACCTAGTGAGTGGGGGTTGCATCTCCCCACCAAACATGCCTATCGAGGAAGCAAACCCAACTAGAACTGACCAGGCCCAAGTTGGTCAAGGAACGAGTCTCACCAAGCCCGCCCTTGAACTCGTGGACTCGTATGCGGCTCCTTTACACCAAATGACTAATACTAACCTATTGTGGCCTCTTGTGCTTCATTTTGTTCATAGATTCATGCAAGAACATGGAGCTTCTCAAATTTCAAATGTTAGAGTGAATCGTTGTAAACTCCTAACCATATCACCATCCCCAACGGCTCCATTCAAATTTGATGTAGGCTGCCATCAACCACCAAGCCACCCTACTTTTGAGTCTATCCCTGTACAAAAGGTCTTCTCAAGCATCCTTTCAGCACTCATGACACTGCCGCATGTGGACGGCGATGCCCACACTTCTACCCTAACACTTGCTTCACCTCCTCACTCTTTTGAATCTCAAAAGGATAGTCACCCACCTCTCCGCCAAAAAAATTTTAAACGGAGTGCAAGACTTAGATTAAAAAAATTTTATTTTTTTGGACTCATCGAAGCAGAGGTAGGGCTAGAAGATATTCATTTTCTTAACTCGCAGACCACAAGTACAGTGAAAGATCTGGAGAGAGAGTGTGGTCTACTCACAACAGATAATGGTGAAAATATGGTAAAGAAACTAAAAAGTATGGAGTTAGCCAGCTGTAGGCTGAAAATACTCAATGTCAAGGAAAAAGAATGAAGCATCACCTCATTCATATCCCTACAACTACTGTTACGATTCTATCTTACCTTTCCTCATGAATAAGACTTCATTACTCCTTGACTGTTGTTTTGATTACAAGACCAATGCTTTTTGCCCCATACTAATACCTTTATGGTGTATCAAGGGGATCTTTTTGATACTTATTAAATGCATGGTTTTCTTATCCCGAGCTCCTTACCTCGGGCAGCTGCATTTTCTTTGCCTATTCACACAATGTCTATATTTTTTGGAATGTAAGAGGTATGGGAAAGGCCTCAAAGAGGCAGCCTATAAAGAAAACAATCACTCAGGCAAAGTGTATGATTGTGTGCCTATAAGAAACAAAGTTAGAGATAATAAGTAACAAGCTGATGACATCGATGTGCAAAGAAAATTTGACTCATAGAGAACTATCAAAGCAGACAGGTCATCTGGTAGCATTCTAACCAGTTGGGACACATCGGAAGTTAACAGCAACATTTTCCGTATGGGATCATTCTCTTTAAGCACCATCCATTCCTTCGTCCGTCATCGGAGCCCATTTAGATGGCTCCTCACAAATGTTTATGGCCCGAAGCACCAACTGAGATCCTCCTTTCTAAATGAGCTCTTTAAGATTAGGTCAGTACAGCCAAGTCTCTAAATCATCGTCGACAATTTCAACTTAACTCGTTTCGCTCAGAAAGGAAAGGTGCCACTTGTAACAATTGAGCATCGAGAAAGTTTAACTCGTTCATTGACAAATTGAAATTTTTTGAGATCCACCTCAGTCAACGAAGATACACTTGGTCAAACCATAGAGACACACCATCCATGGCAAGGTTAGACCGATGTTTCACCTCCATGGAATGGATCTCAGAATTTCCAAGCTTGATGCTTTTGCCTCTCACAAAAATTACTTCAGATCACTGCCCTATAACTACAAAGCAGCTGCAAACTCCCTCACAGCAAACCATTCCGATTTGAGAAACTTTTTGGTATGTATCTCCTGATTTCAAAGTACTAATATACTCTTGGTGGTAAGATGCTTTAGGTGCTGAAGATGCGGCATCAAATATTATCTCCAAGCTTAGCTTTCTTAGGGCTTAACTCAAGAGATGGAATTAATCTCAATGCGAGAACATAATAGTAAAAAAAAAGAGCATCAAGGACAAAATAAATAACTTGACATATAAGAGAAAACAAGGAACTTAAATGAAAGTGAACAGGAGGAATGCAAGCTTCGCAAGGGCCAACTAGAGACCATACTAGAACAGGAAGAAATTCTATATGGCGACAGAGATCATGAATTTAATGGCTCCAACATAGAGACCAAAATAAGTTTTTCCACCTCCAAGCTTGCACCAGAAGAAGAAAAAATCATAATCACCGGATTGAATACCAAGGGAAGACCTTAACCAATCAAAATGACATAAGAGAAGTTTTCTACAAGCACTATACTGATTTTTTTCAAATCAGGACCTCGACCCAACATCCTGGCAAATTGGGACTTTTTATTTTAGAAAACCAAGTGGACCTCTTAGATCTAGAAAATCCCTTCATAGAGGAAAAGATGAAGGAAGCTCTATTTAACGTGGCTAGTGACAAAAACCCTGGCCCATATGGCTTTCCAGCTAATTTTTATCAACATTATTGGAACACTCTTAAATCAAATATACACAGACTCTTTGATTCCATCTTTCTTAATTAGACGAATGTTTCTAGATTAAACTACTCATATATTGCTCTTGTCCCGAAGAAGGAAGATTGCAATAATGTCAAGGACCATAGACCCATAAGCCTCATCAATGGAGTGCTAATTTTTTTTTCAAAAGTACTCTCCATCTGTTTATCTAGATTCATCGATCTCTGATCTCCCAGTCTCAAACAGTATTCATGCAAGGAAGGCAGATAAATGATTGTTATCTCTTGGCTACTAAAATTATCTCCTACAATAAGAAACACAATCATAAGGTCCTAGTTCTAAAGCTAGACTTCAAAAAAGCTTTCGATAATGTGGACTGAAAATTTTTATTTGAGCTCCTTGTGGCGAGAGGCTTCAGACCACTCTGGTGCAATGGATCTTTACTATTCTACAGAATAGTAAACTAGCTCCTCTTATTAATGACGAACCTACTAGATGGCTCATGGCGCAAAAGGGTCTCAAGCAAGGAGACCTACTCTCCTCTCAGCTCTTCATACTCATCGTTGATACACTAGATCGAATGTTATTAAGAGCTGCATCAAATAACCTCATTAGAGGCATCGGTCCCATTGAAAAAATCGGTAATACACATTGTATTAAGTTTGCCAATAACACTCTGATTTTTTGCAATGCAGACAAGGAACATGCATCACACCTATAGTTTATTATTTACTCCTTTGAACTACTCACTGGTCTCAAGATTAACTTTGAGAAAAGCATGATGATCGGAGTTGGTCTAAGTAAAGAAGCGAGAAAAGGTTTTGCCTCCTTAATGGGCTATTCGGAATCTAACTTTCCACTCAAATATTTGAGATTTCTACTGCACCACCGTAAGCCCAGGGTCTTAGATTGGCATTTCTTAGAAGACAAAATAACCAAAAAAACTAACAGTCTGGAAAGGAAAAACACTTACACTGGCTGGCCGGCTAACTTTGATAAATGTCATTTTAAGTTCGATACCAACTTACTAAATGTCCTCAATATCTCTACCAGCTGAAGTTATTAAAAGAATCGATAGAAAGAGAAGAGTTTTTCTATGAAATAATAAAAATAAACCAAGTGGCATTTACAATCTAGTAAACTGGAATCAAGCTTGCCCGCGAAAAATGTTTGGTGGATCGGGGTCCATCAATCTCTCGATGCAAAATCTATGCCTCCTTACAAAATGGTGGTGGAGATATTTTCATGAGCAACATCAGCCTTGGAGAAAACTCATCAGAAATATTTAATATGCTAAACCATTCTCTAAGCCAAAGCTTGACTCGAAGGTTAAGGAATGCTTCCCACTTGTGGAGAGGAATTGCCGAAGTAGGCAGTTGATTCTTCTCCAGCATGTCCTTCAAAGTGGGGTCAGGATAGGAAGTATCATTCTAGCATGATAACTGGTTAATCGGAGAGGCTCTCAAACATAGTTATCCAACACTTTTCTATCTCTCTGAAAGTCAATCTATCTCGATCTCTAACTTTCTTAACAAAGTAAGCAATAGAAATGCAAACATCTTAGTCCTAACCGAATGGGGTAGACAGGAATCCCAAGACATGATGGATCTTCTTAACCCAGTAACACTCTCGTTGGAAGTTGATATGGTAGAATGGAAGTGGTGCTCCTCCAACAAGTTTACAGTCAAGAACTATTACCTATTCCTTAGCAACGGACCAGGGGATAACGTCTTCCATAGCAAAGATCTTGTGAAAATTTACCACTGCCAGAAAAGGTCAAACTTTTTAACTGGTTAATTTATCACAACAAAGCTCACACAGCAGAAGTTTTGAAGAAGAAGAAGAAGAGGCTTGAAACAACACAATGCATCATGTGTGCAGAGGCAGAAGAGTTTGCTAATCATCTATTCATGGTCAGTACATACGCAAGCTTGGTATGGTCAATACTTTATTCCATAGGTCAACTGCCACTGATTCCACAGACAATCAACGGTCTTTGGAGTGAATGGAGAAACAAACAAAAAGGTAAGCTCAAAAGGGTTGCAATGGACTGCTTAGCGGTATCCGTATATCGGAGCATATGGAAAGAATGAAACCTGAGGGTCTTCAGCTGCAGACAACGTCACCTACTATGGTAGCCCAACAAGCATTTTCTATCTCACAGGTTGGAACCTCTCAAGCTCTGAAAAATATAGTAAAATCATTGAGGAGTTGACTCAATCTATTAGACTAAAAATGCCGCTCACTCTGTTATAAGAGCCAACAATTGACGCTACACTAATTTGGTTCCTTATCTTTCGATCATCGAGGAGCTTTTGCTTTTGAAAAGCTAAAAATCGGGCCCTCTTGTACATCTTACTCAAGGCCTCTTTTGATGTGACTACGACGATGAGTTCTCATCATCCACGAGTCCAAACTGTGGCCACTATACGCATGACTTCTTAATACATTAATAAACTCTTTGGGTGGGAAACCTCCCTATTTTATCAAAAAAAAAAGATTAGCAAAATGTTCCTTCAAATATTTCTAAAATCTGAAATGATTAATGGATATTAAGTGACCTATTTTCCCCAATAGATGATCCTCATTAGGATGATTTTAGCTATTATTACTTTTCCACAATATTAACATCTTGTTCTAATATTGCCATGAGTATTGTCAACAAATTGATAATATTGCCAAGTTGGGTCATCACTATTTATTGATGCCGATTGTGACTTGATACTAGAATCTATCCCCGATCCCAGTATTCCTATCTAGAACTCGAGGTGCAGCCGAGTCAAGCAACAAAGGGTTCGAGCTCGATTCGATTCAAAATTTTTGGACTCAAAATTTAACTCGAGATAGATCGAGCCTTGGTATCCAAACTCGAACTTGACTTACTCAAAAAAAAAAATAATAATAATACTTGGAAACTTGAAATCAACTGATTTAACTCAAATATCAATTGAGTTATACTCGAGCTCAAGTTCGAGCTTTGGTCATAATTAAAAAATATAGTTAAAAAAAATCAAGAGTTAGATTAGATTAAAAAATATAAATATTATATTTTTTAAAAATAAATTAATAATAAATAATATAAAAAAATATAATATTATTAAAACTATATATTCGTCTAGACTTACGATCCTTCAACTCGAATATTTTGCTACTCAAACTCGACTTGAGCTCAACTCAAACTTGACTCGAGCTCGATAATAATTGACTTGATTGAGCTTGGATCTAAATTGAACTCGAGCAGCTCGATAGTTGCTTTGCTCATTTGCACCCTTATTTATAACAAATAATTATAATTTTAAGTTTAAGAAAATATAACAAAGAATAAAGATGAGCATTAGCTAACTTTTAAAAATCACTATATTCTATCACATAAACAAACAAATAAAAAAGAATAACAAAAGATATGGATGAAACAATGAGCAATCTAAGATTGATTAAAAATAAATGCATAAAAGGATGAATATTAAAAAATAATAATTAATATATTTCAGTTTTTTTGATTGCAAGATTGGATTGAACCACGTGTTAATAGCATAACGTCATCATGATATATCCAAAGCATAATTTGTGAATACTTAAAATTAACAAAAATAAAATCAACATAATAATTGAGGGTATAGATGCAAATCACTAGTTAACAATATGAACTATGATGTGTTTAAATACATGTGAATTTATTATTCATGCAAATTTTTTAATGCTACTACATGATTATTTCTTAAAAATTTTGTATTAAATGGCAATATAACGATCTATTTCTGATCCACAACATTGGCTAGGCTACAAATGAGACCAAATTAAACTTTGGATAAGTATGATAATTTAATATCAAAATTACCTAATTAATAATATCAGCAGCATCACATTTATATTAAAAATGCCTACAAATAACTAATTACAAATGTGATAAATATTAAAAGTTATGATTAGTTTATCTCTTTTCTATTCCACAAGTTTAGATTACACCACGGGTGGAAGCACACTTAAAATAAACTAACCACCACTTATTCAAGAGGATATTTGATAAATATTTAAAATATTTGACAATTAATCAACATAATAATTTGATGAAAGATATATCTGAGCTAATTAATGGATAATGACCTTTTACTTGGGCGTTGGACAAGTTTATGCCCTGGGATTATTTGGGTATAAGAGGTTGATAGTGATAGATTTCATTTTTAAATAATGCCAAGAGACATGACTTAGGATTTGATAGGGGTGTTTGATACCAAACATTTCTAGGAAGGTTAATTCAGGATGATTTGATGAAAGAGAGTGATGGTTTGCTGGAGAGACCGATATGAGAGAGCATTTAAAGTGCCCTTAGATAATGGAAAAGGGAATTAGGAGGGTGGCTTGGAGGGTAGGGATGTGGGAAGATGCGAGGCAAGTGCTGATGGTTGCCCGAGGGGGATCAAGCGGAAGGGTTTTATACAAGGGCTAGCACCCATTAAAAATTTTCAAAATTTCTTATTCTAACAAAGTGCAATCAATAACAACCGCTATTTGCATTATAACATACTATAAAATGGCTAATAATGGGAAATAATAGCCATTTTTTCATGCCAAAGAATGGAAAATAATAGTCATTATTTACATAATAGGAAATATCAAATAATAATGAAAAAAATAACAATCATTTCTTATTTCCTAGATTATTTAACTAGAAATATAACAATAACCGGCATAAATATTATGATAGTCACTATAATGATTATGTCATTGCTATCTCAAACTATATAACTAACATGACCTACAAATTGACCTACTTAAAAGGGCGGAATTCATCTAAATTATGACAATTACATGCCTTGCATCCTAAATTGCCACACCAAGCCTATAAATAAAGGCTGACAGAGGAAGTTAGTGGAAAGGAGGGGGTTGTAAGTCTTTCAAAGAGGAAGAAGAAACGAAAAAGGAAGAAGGAGGGAGTTTGGATACGTGATCCCAGTGGAGAGAAAATGAAGCAATTCTTTCAAACTCAACTTGGAACATTCGTAAAAATAATAATAAAATAACAAAATTGTGAATATATGGTTTCAGGCCTTTTTTTTGTTTTCATAATTGAATAATAAAATTGATCATAACTCCTTTTGCTTATATTAGTGAGGTCCAAGTCTCCAAATCCTAGTCAAATTATTCTAGTTAAAACCTGCTAGAAATTTGCTCAAGTGGTGACTAGTGTAGAATTCATGTTCAGAGTAAAATTATCATCAAGCTAGATCCTAAGTCTTATATCAATTTTTCCTAATGCTATGTTAAGTTTTTCTAGATTTAACAATTTATTCGATTAAAAGTCTTACAAGAAAAAAAATTATTTCATCAGCTTGTTTTTATGATCTAAACAATATACTGCATACAAACAGGATAAAAAAGCTCTTTTAAGGACTATTTGGATGTCCAAGCCCAAAATTTTATAGGATTGGACTAGTGTAACTAGAAAAAAGAAACATGATTTAGGCTTATATTTTCAATACCCAGAGACCTTTGGAGAGAGTTGGCCCAAATCCCATACGGAGAAAAAATGGTCATTTTTTTTCTAGTGCACTAGTCCAAATACATAAATCCTATAGGTTTTTGGATGGTTAGACTCAAAATCCTATGAGATCCATAATCCAACCATCAAAAATATAAATTTTATGATGGCTAGGCCTATTTTAGTTTTAGATTATTTTTTGAGTGGATTGCCCGAATCCAATAGGAAGAAAAAAAAATATCCTTGCATTTTCACTGTTATATAAATTCTTTTCTAATTATTATAATATTTGAATATCGAATTAAAAATTATTATTCTATAGCTTGCAATTATTTGTTTACATTTTCAGTGTCAGCTTTCATGGCTCATTAATTTAGTTAATACACATTTGTTATCTTATTAATGACAATGCCGAACGTAAGAAAAATTTAAATCTCATCATTAATATTAACTAGTCAAAGATCCATACATTGCGCGGATCCAGATATACGAAAATAATTTTTTTTTCTATATCTGATCAGATTGAAGAAAAAATTATATATAAATAATAAAATAATATTCATTTAAATTTTTAAAATTACTTCATATTCTCGGCTACTTATATAAATAGGCTTCAATTATAAGAATATAATAATATGATACATTAATAATATAATTTAATGTGAAGAGGTGTTCTTTCCAGATGGCACAATAAAACTTATTTGAGAAGTTGAATTGGCAACACTCCAATACTCCTTCACAGAATATTATTATATATATATATATGTATGTATGTATGTATATATATATATGTATGTATGTATATATGTATATATATGATGTATGTATGTGTGTGTGGGTGTGTGTGACTGTGTGTGTATATAATTAAAGTTATTTATTAATTAATTACATGTAATAGAAAAAAATTTAACTAGTTA
This sequence comes from Elaeis guineensis, assembly GCF_000442705.2. NCBI lineage: Eukaryota > Viridiplantae > Streptophyta > Magnoliopsida > Arecales > Arecaceae > Elaeis > Elaeis guineensis. Next base: position 51,996,760 of record NC_025996.2, on the reverse strand, counting down.
GCATGTGGACATCATACACACACATACATACATACACACACATACATACATATACATATATAATACACACACATATATACATACATATATATGTATATATATATATACATACATATACATATATATACATACATATATATCCATATTTATATATATATATACACACATACATACACACTATAAAAACTAATATATACTAATACATGAGTAAACAACAAGTAAATATACTTATTTACAAACTCAAATAAATTACGGAGCTAAATAGTAGAGAAATAAGATTTTCTGTGGAGGAATCGATGGAAGGAGAAGAGGATGGATATTTTAATGAAAGAAATAGAGAGTGGAAGGGATGATGGAGTTTTTTAATGAAAGAGAGATGAGAGGAGATGTTTTTATGTGAAAGAAACAAAGGAAGAGTGCAAGATGATGAATAAACAAAGAAATATATATGTATATATGTATACATATATATCTATCTATATATCTATATACATATATGTGTGATGTCTACGTGCTAACTAATTAATTTTTTTTATTATATATAATTAATTAATAAATAATTTTAATTTAATATATTGATTTAATTAATATATAAATGTTATTTTATTGATGATAATAAAATACTAGATGAGAACAATTAAGAAATATCAAATTGATAATATATATGCATACGATTTACCATATATTTAATTAATATATTAGTTTAATTAATATATAATTTTTATCTTATTAATGATAATGTCCACGTGGCAAGTGAAGAAATCTATTATATATGTATGTATGTATGTATGTATGTATGTATCTATACAGTATTAGTTTAAAATTCAATGGAACCGGATCTATAATTTTGTATAATACGGTAAAATAATAATGTGCTCGCGGAAAGAAAAATAGAAATCTCCATTCTGTACTTGGGAAATAGTCCCGACCAACCGTTATTACACGGCAAAGCGGCAACCAGTACCTCTCAAGAGTCGAGAGGAAGCCACCGAAAGGAGAAAAGCGAGAAAGAAATCTGAAAGGGTCCCCTTCAACCCCCGGACGTTGACGGCGACGAAAAAATATAAAGAAATCTGCCCACCCGGAATCCTCCCCTCCTTTCTCTTCCACCCTCCTCCTCTTTTGTCTCCAAGCGGATCCACTCACCTCCTCACCCCGCCCGTCCAATCCCCCAAAACCCTATCAAGCATCAGCACTTCCCAACACGCGGCCGAGCCCCACACTCAAAAGACCGCCCCAACAGTGATTCCTGTCTCCCTCAATCGCGACTTTCTTCTCCCCATCCGTCGCTATAAATGACCTAAGGGTTCCCATCACCGCCATATGAACCACCCCAACCCCCTTCCCCCACTCGCCAAAGACGCTCCCGACGCGGACCAGCTCGCGCCCCGCCTGGCCGATGCTGCCGCCGCCCCCAGAGATTCTAGGGTTCTAGACAGAGCAGCGGCGGAGGCGGATGCGGTCGTCGAGGTCGAGGGAGGAGTAGAGAAGAGAGCAGCCGAGGAAGGGGTTCACCCGATGGATACCGGAGATGGGCCCCCGCCGACGCCGGCCACTGTGTTCCGCATCCGGCTCAAGCAGTCACCTTCTAGTCTGCGGCACAAGATGAGAGTCCCCGAGCTTTGCCGCAACTTCAGGTCCTTGATATCTTTTTTCCTTTTTCTAATTTTCCAGCTGCTTTGGGGCTTTTCTCGTTGATTTGTGGAGAACAGATTGGAACTTGGGGGGTGGTTGTGTGGGTATGTGCGTGAGAACTATGAAATTATCAGGGTTTTTGTGAAGCACCTTAAAATAAAATTTGACTTTTTTTTGTTTTTATGCATAATTTGCTTCTTCTTTGTTTTTCTCTGTCAATTTGTGCATATGATCTTAAAGGGGCAAAATTTTCTTTTGTTTTGTTTGAGCAGTGCAGTCGCTTGGTGCGGGAAGCTGAATGTTATTGCTTGCGCTTCAGAGACGTGTGCAAGGATACCAAGGTTTGGAGTTTTTAGGACTTCAAAAAAAAAAAAAAAAAGAATTGGCATCCACTCTCAAGTTCAAACATGGTTTACCTAGTGTAATTCTTTTGATGTGTAATGAGCGGAACTTGAATTCAGAGCGATCTCTTTGTTGGAATATTTTCATTAGACTGCTGCTTCCAAATTCAACATGACAAGTTTTAAACACTTGAATTGGTTGGTGATTTTGGTTTAAGTACTCTCAAGTAAAGAAGCGCGCCGTCCCCCCTTCCTCTTTCCTTTCTTCTCCTTCAACCACAATTCTAGCATGGTTAACTTGTATCATGCTTTTTATGTGAAAAGAGCCGAACTTGAATTCAGAGGAATCTCTCTATCGGATATATTCATTAAACTCCTACCAAATTCAATATCGACAAGCCTCAAAACACTTGAATTGGTTGGTGCTTTTGCTATTAAGTACTCTCAAGTGAGCTAACTTTTTCAATATGCTCATGAATACCAAACAGTCAACTCATTGATTTTGACGAGTGGAGTTTGCTTGTCTCTGCAGTTGGAAACAAAATTTATCTGGAAGATTAGTTCGGGCCAAAGTACATGTGTGCTTCTTTGTTCCTGGAGTCCAAATATGTTCTGTGCTTATTGACCTCAAATTAGATCAAGCATTATCGTAATGATACTCTTACATGTAATGCAAACTGGAAGTGTTCGTATTATGATGGAAACTGTGAATCTGATTTTTCTTGAAAAAGATCAGAAAAAAGCTTCTCATTTAGGATACGGTTATCCTTTCTTTCGTATGGGTATTTTGCATTAAAAAATGTTGTGATAATGGTCCTAGCCTTTTTTTTTTTAACATAAACTTCAAGTATGATGCACATTTTCCTCATGTCTAGTTTGATCAGGCCATAACGAGGCACCATCATAATTTGAACTCTATGTTATATAATTTTCTGTTTAGTTTAAAATAATAGGATTGCTAGTTGGACCTGAAATAGGTGACTTTGATTGTGACTCAAGTTAAATGGTGCTTCTGTGGTGGTTGGAGCTTGACAAGTATGAGCTTGATGAGCAAGCAGTGTCAGATCATAATGTGCAGGGAAGTGCTACATTAGCTGATTGCATGTGAAGGCACTTTTTTTTTTTGTGTCAAAAAAAAACATCCTGTAGTTAAGTAATGTAAATAATATTAAAGAAAGTAAATATATGCAAGCGGCTCGATGAAGAAAGTGAGAAAATAACAAGAGCACAAGGGTACTTGCAAGAAATAAATTTGAGGGCCCAAAAAAAGATTTGCGACTGTTGAAGGTTTGCTCTTGCTTAAATCTGTTGCTTCTTTAATCAACAGAGGAGAACAATTTCATAGACAACAAGTTTTAAAAAATTGATTACACAAGCTGATACTTTTTTTTAAAGAAAACTTATAAAGTAAGTTCATATTTGTCAACTTGCCTCCATAAATCTCTTAGGCTGTTATCTCCTATTAGAATCAAATAAAATGACATGCATATATGCCTTTTTTAGTTTTTGCTTGTAACTTACACTACTGCTATGCCCTTTTCAGCTCTAATGCAAACCCTCCATTTTGGATTCCAATACACATTCTGAATCCTGAGAGACCGACAGAGTGTTCTGTGTTCAATGTGAAAGCAGGTAAGGATACTAACACTTAGCACCATGTGGCATCTAAAATTTTTCTAAGCACAATGCATGCTTTGCAATATGGTGGTACTACCTCGTTTAAAAAAGATGTATCCTTAAAAGTGATAAGGCCTAGTCATATTGAAGTATTGTCAATTTCTGGATAATATTATTTGTTTTTTCTGCTTAGCTCATAGTCAGATTGAAATATTTTCAATTATATATATATATTTTCTGTTTAGCTCAATAATTACTTGCTTCTCTGTCTGTCTGTCTGTCTTTGCTTGTCTTTTATTTCCGTTATGCTGGGTTTGTAGAGTTATCTTCCTTTGCTTACCTCTTGGCTTTCCGTCTCTTGGTACCTCCCTGCTTGTCCATGGCCTATTATTTTCTTTCTATTTTTTGGTTTTGCAATGCTTGCATCTCCTTAAAAAGAGTATCCCTTAATTATTTCTGACTGTGATTCGTCAGAGCTCAGCTAATCAATATGTGGTAGCTTCATCGTGTGGATATTACGTATTGTATTTTGTTCATGGAACTATGTGAATTTTATGGCATATGTCAGAGAGTTTCTAATGTACTAAATGTCCACTTTATCTCTTATGAAAAGACCTCTTTGAAACCACTATCATATATAAATTTATTTGGTATAGTTTGTCCCTCTAGTGATTGCTGCAGTTTACTTTTGGTTAAACAAAGATTTTATTTGACACTCTTTCTTGTTTTCTATTTTTACTTTTTGTTTTTGTTTCTGATTGTTTTTATTTTCATTGAATATTTTGAAGGTAGAACATGTTTGATTGCTATAATTGCTTTCAGTTTATAATTTAGAAAACAATAAGTATGTTAAGTAGTGGTTGCATTGGTGTTTGCAATTATACCAGGGGCAGTGATGATGGTGGTAGGAGGCAGCCGTGGTGGAGGTAGTGGTGCCATGGAGGGATGCAGCAGTGGGTAGTGGTGGAGTGGTGATAGCAGTGGGAGTGATACATGTCGTGTTGGTGGCAGGAGCAGTGATGGAAGATGGGGGATGGTGGTGTTAATGGAGGTAGTGACCAAGGTGGCAGGAATGGCTGTGGGTGGCAGCAGGGGTGGGGCAGGTGATGCTGTGATAATGGAGGTGGTGGCGGTTTAAGTGGTGGAGTTGGAGGTAAAGGTGAAGGGGTTTCAATAGTGTTATTCTGTTAGTTCTCAGAAATTTTGGAAAGAAACAAAAGAAGGACCTTTACCAAAGATATTTTCTTGCTTGCATTTCCCTTTTTTGGTTTTAAATAGCAGACATGAAATGGTAATGATACCAAACTGAGTGTAGTAACATAGGTTGGAAAGACCCTAGCATCAATTCAGTTTAAGATAATATGGTGAATCATTATCTTTTCTTCCTATCTTTTCAGAATTGTATTAAATTATGGTATGAAAGTCTTGGGTTATGTGCTACTTACTTCTTTAATTGGCAATTTTATTTGACCTACGTGTAAAAGCCAAGGTTCTTTATTTGGATCCTTCTATATATTCTAGTTCATGCTGACCACATTGTTTGATGACAGATTCTCCACGTGATTCTGTTCAGTTTATTGAATGGTCTCCTAGGTCCTGCCCCCGTGCCTTACTGGTTGCAAATTTTCATGGGAGGATCACTATATGGACTCAGCCTTCTCAAGTGAGCATTCTTATATTTGCAACTCAATCTGGTCTCCTTGTTTGTTTTTCATTTTTGTTTTTTTAGTTGCAAACTGTCAGATAGTTTATCAGAAGTTTGTTTTTTTCGTTCCTTTTTTATCCATTTTCAATAAATATCAGAATAATTTTTGTTCTTCTTTCTTGTCAATGAACTTCTTATCATCATAACAACAAGTAAAATAAATTTTACTTTGTTCCATAATTGTTATTCATTTTTAGTTCTGTATGATTATTTTCCAATTATAGTTTGTTCACTAATATAATTTTTTGCCCTAATTTAGGGCCCCATCAATCTAGTCCGAGATGCCAGCTGCTGGCGGTGCGAACATGAATGGCGACAAGATCTTGCAGTTGTGACCAAATGGCTGTCAGGGATGAATCCAGTATGCCACTGCTGCCATCCATTATTTTTAGTTTCTGATGATTCTTGCTTGTTTCAGTGAGATTTATATCGTACGCTAATTTCAGCATAGAATGCAGACTGCCATCATGTTCATGGGCAAGCTGGGCAACTTTAATTAATTTTCATGAATCTGCGTGTTATCATCACTCATGGAACTAAATGACCATAATCTCCATGCAAGCTCGGCTGAAGAGTACTATACATTTTCTAGAAAACAAATGTAATGTGTTTCTTAAGTTTCCGCAGATATTTGTTGCTGGTATGAGGTCCATAGGAACAAAGGAATGAGTTTTACTATTTTTCTAACAGATTGATATGCTTAAAAGCATCTTCTGCGAAAAGGTGCAAACTTAGCTTCTTTATGTTCATCTTGGAGAATTTCTGCTGTTGATGTTGATTTGGTTGCTCAGAAAAACAAAACAGAAAAATATGATATCATTTTAAGTCAAATTGGAATGTGATAGAAAAGATAAATAAGGCTTGGAATGGGTCATAGTCTGTAATCAACATATAATATGTTCCAGCCCAAGTTAAGCCTTCCAATATGGTGGACATATTTTACTGTTCTCCTCGAGTTTCTGCTAACACATGTTGGAACTGTCCCGTTAACAGTAGTTGAGTTTTACCATTGAAATGAGCCTAAGATAAGACAAGTTTTCAAGTTCCCTGGTTCAAGCGCCTGATTGATGCAACATCCTTCAATGGAGTTCACAACAACCATTGTTTTTCTTGTTGACTTTACAGATATGTTGATATTTTGGTTATTTGTTTACTTTCCAATTCTCATATTCATTGTCGTTCTTTCTTCTTCCCTTCTCTTCCAGCTTCCTGACCTGCCATCTCCTCCAGCCTAGTCTGCCAGCCGCACTGCCGATTCTTCTCCCATTCGCTTATTCCATCTTGCTTTCTGCCATCTCTACATGCCCTTGACATTTTGATACAAATTGAGTCAGCTGGGTGTGAAAGAAGTACGGAATCATGTAAATGGGAGAGCTGTTGGGATAGGGATAACCCCTATTTGGTCTAGTTGATGGGAATCTCAATATAGATGGTATGACATGCTTGTTTCAAAGAAACAAATGCTAAAACCAATTTGAAAAGTCATATGAAGGTCCTTGTTGATTTTAAACTTTCATTAATTGTTGTTCATTATCTTTCTCAAGCTTGGATGGTTGAGAAAGTTTCCAATTGAGGGAGATTGGTGACTCATAACTACATGGCACCTCACAAAGTTTGCAGAACACACTCATCAACTCTTGTTTGCTTTCCTCTTGACCTATATAGAGGAGAATTAAAACAGGACAACAATGAAAACCTACTTAGACTTTTTTTGTCTTGACTTTTGTTTTTTTTTTTTTTTTTTTGCTGTAAAAGCTGTTATTTCAAACCAGATCCCCCACACTGACACCTGCACCCCCCCCCCCAAAAAAAAAGAAAACAAAAAAAAAAAAAAAGAAAAGAGAAAAGGGAGCTCCTAACTCCTCTAGCTTACCTCTTATTTTGTTGACTTTTTGCTGTTCGTCGACCGTGTATTTTCTCATTCGATTGAGTAAAGCCAGATGATATGGTCCTACAATTATAGTGGGCTTGACATTGTATAGGCTTAAAAGTGAGACATCTGTGAGCTGTGATCTTTCCCCAGTTTTCAAGTAAATTCAGTTAGTGTCATCTCCAATACCACCACTACCACAACAATAACATCCATGCATACCATTGAGTACACGATCCACAGATCAATCTAAACAATGGATGTCTTCCTTAAGCCCAAAGCTTGTCTACAGATAATTGCATAGCCACAGATAATATTTTGATCAAACTAATCTTGCAATCTTTGTATCTTTTGCCACAAGTTCTATTAACTGTATTACTTTCTGTTTATGCTTAGACAAAATCCTCTCTTTTCAATAACCGATGTGCATGTATGTGTGTGTATCAAAGATTGTACTGCCATACCACTCCATTCTGCACCATAGCAGTGATGCACCGGTGGTTGATATGCCCCTCAGCACCGTATTTGTTGACACAGGGTTGTTGATGTCACCTTTGGTGTGCTGGCATGAACCACCTCACCGTGTATGGTACAGTACATACTGGTACTGTTCCGGCACCTAACGGTGAGGGTGCTGGTACAGATACGTTAATGATATAAATATGTATTATGTATGTATGTAATACATATGTTTGCTATTTACATGGTTTATTTTGTCTAAATAAGTAATGCCCTTGTTTCTATATGCAGTACCGGTGTCTTCCTTCAACTTCTAGCACCTCTGCTAACTTGAAGTCAACATTTGAGGAAAAATTCCTGTTGCAAAAGTCTCAAGCTTCAGGTTATTTTTTTTCCTTTTTCTTTCACCAACTCTTCCACTTGTAAGTCCAAGATGTTAAGTCATTTATCAGCCATGTATCTCACACATTCTCTTTGTTGCAGTGAGATGGCCCCATTTTCTCTGTGTTTGCTCAGTTTTTTCATCTGGATCTGTCCAGCTTCACTGGGCACAATGGCCTCCTCAAAGTGATTCACAACCAAAATGGTTTACAACAAGCAAAGGTTTGCTAGGAGCCGGACCTAGTGGTATAATGGCTGCTGATGCTATCATTACTGAAGCTGGGAGTATGCATGTTGCTGGTGTCCCACTTGTGAATCCATCCACTGTTGTTGTTTGGGAGGTGATGCCAGGTCCAGGAAATGGTATTCAGGCAACTGCCAAGATAAATACAAGCAGTGCTGTTCCTCCGTCTTTAAATCCTCCTTGCTGGACAGGTTTTGCACCTCTGGCTGCATATTTATTTAGCTTACAACAGTACTTTGTTTCTGAAGAGAAGCAAGGAAAGAAGCTCACAGATCATGAGATTAGCGAGGCTGCATCTCTTCATTGTTTACCCGTTTCAAATTTTTCGGCATATGTGAGTCCTGAGGCTGCTGCACAATCTGCTGCTACCACAACATGGGGTTCTGGAGTGACTGCAGTTGCCTTTGATCCAACACGGGGAGGGTCAGTCATTTCTGTTGTTATAGTTGAAGGTACTGATATGCAGCTCTGTTCTGGCATTAGGAGCAAATTATAGATTAATCCATGCTCTTAGAAAGCTTGTAAAAGCTTGATCTCTCTTTTTTCCTTTTCCCCATAACTATTGCTGAGTTGAAGGATGTTTTTGACCATAATTATTTAACAGTTGCATTGCTAAGACATAAACCCAACCAGTTCCCATAGTTATTGAGTTTTTATGTTTTTTCAACCCTTGCTTTTCTGCGGTGATTTGGATGTGGAGATATTTCTTGGTTTCTAGCAGGCTATCACTGCTATATAGTGATACTATCTTCAACCATATCATTTTGTTCTTCCATCCCCAATGGCGAGGAAATCTTATTAATTCCAATAGACTTGTCTGTGCTCTTTTTCTAGTTATTTTTTCACATTTAAATTTTATTTTTTTTAGTTTCTAATGCTTCTCATCACAATGACATGCGTGTGTTCTTTTGTCTCAAGTGAAAAGCATGCAGGAAGCAGTCTAATTATCTTTCTCCTTGCAGGGCAGTATATGTCTCCATATGATCCTGATGAAGGACCTTCAATTACTGGATGGAGGGTCCAGTGTTGGGAATCTTCTCTTCAACCTGTTGTTCTTCATCCAATTTTTGGAAATCCTGCCTCCAGTTTTGGAGGGCAGTCCCCCATGCAAACAGTGTGGTTGACCAGGGTGAATAAAAGCATTCCACCAACAGATGATTTAAGAAATCCCCAAGCATTTGCATCTGCACCAACAATATCAGATGAACGAAATTCATCTGAAAGTAGTGGTGATAGGGCAAACAGGCTCAATTTTGATCCCTATGATCTGCCAAATGATGTTAGACAACTAGCTCAAATAGTGTATTCTGCTCACGGTGGAGAGGTTGCTGTTGCTTTTCTTCGGGGTGGAGTCCACATATTTTCCGGGGCAAACTTTAACCCAGTTGATAGCTACCACATTAATGTTGGTTCGAACATTGCTGCACCTGCCTTCTCATCCTCTGGCTGCTGCTTGGCTTCTGTTTGGCATGATGCCTCCAAGGATCGCACAATTTTGAAGATAATCCGTGTGCTTCCTCCCGCTATTCCTAGCACACAAACCAAAGTCAACTCAGCAACATGGGAACGTGCTATAGCAGACAGGTATCGAAAACATTGAATTGGCCCATGCTATTATTTTTTTGGCAATATCAAACAGATTGCTTATTATTTTCGGTGTGTTTTGTTTATTGCAGGTTTTGGTGGTGTCTTTTGTCTGGAGTTGATTGGTGGGATGCTGTTGGCTGTACACAGAGTGCTGCAGAGGATGGCATTGGTATGGAAATTCTCTATCTTTATTTCAGAGGAAAGATCATGAATATGCTTGCTTACTCAACTCATTTGTCGATCCTTTATATCTAGTTTTTTCTACTGCTTATTAAGTAAAAACTATAAGAGTTCAACTAGAGACTTGGTTGCTGTTGAACTGTTTGAAGTTGAACCATGTTAGAGGCTACGAGGCATAATATGGTCAATGGCAAGAAGAAAAACCATGATTTGGTTGATGAAGCAAGTCATACTGAGAGATCACCTGTACTATGTTATAATGGGCTTGAGGTGGTGAGCACCAATCGGACATGTCCAACATTTTCACTTTCTCATAACTCCCCCTTTAGAGTTCTGGAGAGGAACCTTCAGCCTATTCTGTTAATGCCACAGGAACCCTTCATAGATTTAGTGGTGCTGGTTGCAGCTTATGTGTATTGCATATGCCATTTACTATATTTATGCCATTAATATCTATCAATGCTTAACTCACATGTATTGCGGTGATTGTTTAATTGGTGAATTCTCCTTTCATTGTATTTACATTCAGATGTTTCTTTAAGGTGTTACAAGTCTTCACTTAATATTTTGAATATGTTTTTGCTGCTTAGGAGGTCCCATTAACTATCAAGTTTGTATACACAATATTAATTGATGAAATTAGAAGGGTTATGCTAAACTTGATTGTGAGCAATATCTTCAAATGCAGTCTGTCAAACCAAAATGGTATATTGAATGGGAGTCTGGATGAAAAATATATGAGTGTAAATCCCCAACTTTGATCTCTTATAAAAAAATGTTAGCAAAGGCATTTTAATAAAAAAAATTAATTGAGTGGATGGGAAACTTGCTACAAAGTGTTGTGTAATCATTTCATGCTGGTGAGATTAAGTACATTTGCTACAATGAGAATAATTTGACAACATGCAATTACCAGGGATGTTAGAAACTAAAGTGATTATAGGCATATCATAGATTAAAATGATCCAGAGGTAATGAGTTGGAAGCAAGTATGTCAAAGAGGTTTATGGAATGACATTGTATGGTGACATGCAACAAGATCTGCTGACATGTGGTAATTAAAGGAGTTTTATTTGCTTGGATTAAAGTGTCATCCACGCCAGCTGGCAAAAGAGTGGCTTGTACTTTGCTAGTGCCTTCCAGGCATGCAGCATGGGTAGTGCAGGCTAAGCATTGATTCGGCATGACACATACCAAGCTAGTGCTGTGGCAGCATGGCAGCAGAGATGATGCTTTAATCCTTGTTTATTTGTGCTGAATGGCCAAAAGTAGGTTAGGCCATAGGAAACTGAAAACCTAGATTCATGTTTTGAAGAAGGAATTGGAAAAATAACAAATTAGTGAACCTTGATAGAGATTATGTATATAAGAAGGCTATTTTTAGGGGAGAGGGATTAGACTTGTTCCTTTATGTGATGATCATGTCATGCCCATTCTATGGGGCACTAAGCAGAAATGGCCACTGCAATGTGCAATATCCTACATATATTTGTTTTTGGAGACTCCATCTTGATCTAGATAACCATGTAGTTGCCTCCTCCAACATGCCATTTTAAGTGCCTCTCCCTTTCTTATACTGGATGCCCTGGGGGTATGATACCTGGGTATGCAATCACCACGTACATGGAGAAGAGTCCCATTTGTTGATTAATGTCGAAGTGTCATAGCTGTGCAAGGAGGACAGGAGAATACGTATCGGTAAAGAGTTATAATAGCAAAAATAGCCATAGCCATAGCCATTAAGTGAATCAATCTGTGCAATATTATATATATATATATATATATATATATATATATATATATAGTTTTCTTCATGGTATCTCCTATTGATTGCTTGGCAATTGTAACTATTTAAGATGGAAAAAATTGTTTGACGAAAATAACGGCTTCCGTTTTGTGTATCTGTTTTGTATAACTGACATGTCTAAATCTCCATGTATTGTTACTCGTCTTATGATGCGTGATACTAATTCCTAGGTGGGCTTGTGAAATGCTTGATCTGTATTTGTGGTTTGGCAAATATTCTCTTGATTATTTAGGAGGATTAAAGAGTGCCTTTTTGCAAATGAGTATGACCATTTAAACTGTTAAGCTAGTTTGAGGAGACAATTCTTCCATAATCGTTTGGTGTCATGTTCATGTGTCATTAATTTGAAACACTTTTTAGCCATAATTGGATTTGTGATGTTGTTTTTCATGTAGACACGTGCTTATGCTTAGATATGAGTATATGATTAGTGCAGTTTTTTGATGATCTTTTTAGAAATATGCCCTCTTATGAGGTTCTTATGTACATGTTCAGAAATTCTCATAAAAATATTAATTTGAGATTAATTAGTTAATTTCTGCTTGTGTGGTAGATTGAAACTAAATTCCATCTTGCATGATTGGGCTTGCAAGAGTCATTGACATGTACTATTTTATCAACTTTTTTGCTCACTCTACTGAGTTTTTCTATTGCCAAAATCAATTTTTTGTGGCCTTCTATGTACTATGATGGTTTTCATGCATGATATGTATATGTTCTCACTTTTTTCATGTAAACTTACTAAGGGTAGTCTTGGTTTCAGAAATGGAATAAGGGCATGCTTGGTGTTGCTTAAAGATAAGTCCTTTGTGATTTTTATAATTAAAATAGTATATCTAAAAAGCAAACGTATTCACTTCTACAAGAGCCATAAGTCAAAAAATTGGCTTTTAGGAGTAGCTAGAAAAAACTAGCTACTGACTTTTGCTCTTGAGCTTTCTTCTCATCTTTCAAATATGGTAAGTCCATTCACAAGAAGTTATTCTACACTGGTAAGCCTATCGACTGCAAGATCCCAGCCATGAACGTTTTATATTGCAAACTGCAAGATCCCAGCCATGAACGTTGTATATTGGAAACTTAAAATGCATTATATTAATTTTAGTTGCCTCTAATGGTCTCTGAATGTGAGATTACTTCAGATGGAGGCAGTATAAGGAAGTGTTCTTTGGCGCTGAGAGCTCTTATGTGGAGGGCTATCAAGAGGCAAACATGACTGGCTGAAGCGCACAACCAAGGAAATCTGTCCCAACCTGAATTTTAAACCATACAAATTTTTTTGAAGGAGTCATTACATTCCACTAAGCCCATACATCTTTAAAACATTGGTGATTTGGAGCTCCATCCCCATCAAAGTTGGCATCATATAAAGAACATATTGTCAAGCTTGGATTGTAATGGGCCCCATTCAAGGATCCAGGTTATCGCTGGGTCAACTTATTGGTCTAGTGGAAGGTTATATGAAAGCGTATATGTTGGGTGAAAAATGTGAAGAGAGAAGTATAAAAAGTTTAAATACCTAAAGTTTGAAAAAATAAATCTTCTATTAATTTATTAAGAAAGACTTCTAATAAAACTTCTAGAAAGATCTCTGTGAAAAATGCAAACAAAGAATACTACAACCATTTTACCATGCACTAAAATGCGCCGATTATTCTCAACAGCACAATTATCCATACTGTGAAAGTTGATTGAGATATATGGTAATTCTTTGAAGCTTATATAGTTGTAAGTGGATAATTTCAAAAGACATGCTATTATGCTATTAGTGATCTTCGGATTGTGAGTTGGAGGCATGTGACCAACTTTGTCAGACAGTCTGTTTTCATTGGAAACAGAGATCATGGTTCAGGTTGGTCACAGTGACCAGTTGTGGGAGATAATGCACACAGAGGCAGAACATAAGCATTGTGAAAATGTGTATAATTTATCTGAGATGATGGTGGTGAAAAATTGGTCTATAACCATGCATTGTTCTAAAAGACTGTAGGTGGGAGATAGGCAGCTAAGGGGATGCTAGAGCCTAGTGCTAGGCCGGTGCCCAGAGTTCAAGGTGGTCCATAAAGATTAAAAAAAACCCAAAAATTATATAAGTATTGGAAAAAATAGTAAGTCACTATTTTCATCCATATGCAGATCTCTTCTCATTCTCTGATATGACAGAAATACAATCAATATCAACTAAATATAAAAATACATGAATAACACTAAACAGCGAGCATAATCAATACACGTTACCATTTATAAATCAACTAATGTTAAACACCAAACAAAAGCTGAAGTTACAAAGGCAAATCTCTTTTCCATCCTTTTAGTTTGAGCATAGCCAAACATGGTGGATTGGTTTATGATGGAGTTGCCAAGTCAGTGGTTATGGGCCCGATGGACTTTTCATGTGCACTTTACAGGTGCCCTGAAGCTATTTTTTTTTCTTTATTTTTAATAAATTTATTGTTTTCTCATTTTAATTACTCTTTTTGGCAGCAGTATCTTTTTGCAGTTAGGAACCGATAGCTGCAGCTATAGCTATGGCAAAAAGCAGCCACCCACCAACAGTGGTAATTGCTGTTGAGTGGCAGCTCCAATAGTGGTGATAGCAATTGCTACCAGAAACGAGAAAAGTAGCTTCAGCAGCAGCAGCTGCTGCTGGTGGCAGCCTGGTTGCTAGTATCATGGTTGCAGCAACAAAATAGAAAAGTTAAAAAAAAAAAAAGGGAGAGAGGGGGGGGGGGGGGAGGAGGAACAAGATGAGGAAAAAAAAAGAGAGGAAAAACTCATTCTCTGTTGGTTATCACTAGATTGCTGCCATTGACTGGAGATCTCCAATTGGCAGAACCACCTACGGCTGCTCTTTTTATTCTCCCTCCAAAAGCCGGCCTGGATGTTGATCTCAGCACCCTCCTGTGGCCTAGCTGCCTAGGCCTGGCCGGGTGCTTGGGGGCCTGTGCTGCTTGGGCCATCTTTTTAAATCATGCAACCATGCAAGGCAGCGGAATGGCATCTGCCATGCTTGGGGGAGGGGGGGTGGTTGGGGAAGGAGTGGAGAAGAGAGCTCTCTATCTCTTGATTCCAAGCGATTGGGGTGATATGATTTCCAGATGGTTTTCAAAATGGTGTTTATAGGAAAAAAACTAGGATACAAGTTAAGGTTGTAAATTCCTTTTGGTTGTAAATGCGGACCAGTAGGTTCTTTTAAAACATGGCTAGGTTTCTTTTCAATACAAAACTAGCAGTTGGAAGGTGTTCTGGACCAGCTAAGGGGCTGATTCACTGTGTATTCTGTGGTCAGATGCCCAGTTCAATATAGGTCTGATAACACCGATAAAAAGGGTATATCAGCAAATTAACAAACATTCATGGAACGAGACCCTGACCTCTAAACCAAAGCCTGCAATCACTTTGTTTACTTGAGCCTTTAGGCATGTATATGCCAATTCCCTTGAGCTACGAAGATATCAATCATCAACCTTTGTCATTTTTTGAATTACTTGGTAACTATGGTCTAGTATGTATATTTTGCAAGTTGGTAAAAATATGAGAAGCCTATGGTCACGGTTCTAGCAGTAGCATTCTTTTGTTATTTTAAACAATATTTAAATTAATTTTGCGGGCTTTATTTATGTTTGAATGGTTGCTGATATAAGTTTCACTTTTCTTCCTTAATGTTTACATGTTAGTTGCCCTCCAGTAAAACTTATTTTCATCAAGTCCACTTTTATTTCTTTTGTTATGTATACTAATGGATATTTTCTAGGATTACTTTTCTTATTCTTTTTGCTTTTTTTTTTTTTGTGTGTGTGTGTGTGTTTTTTTTTTTTTTTGGGGGGGGGGGAGGGGTGATTTTTGACAGGTTGCATGTTGTGTTCTCACTTTGGAAAGAGTAAAGAATGGAATTTAGGTTACAAATAAATTTTGTTTCTTTTTGCACTGTTCTTATCCAGTAACATGATGAGCATTGTGTGTCATGGTATCATATCAATTACGTGTAAATTTTTATGTGTTATTATTTAGAACAAATCTGTATAGTTAATAAATTTAATGATTCTTGATGAGCATTTTTGTCCGTGAGTAATTTTGCATAGAAGTTTGATGATGTATCTGCATATCTACCTTATTTCAGTGTCACTTTATAGTGTGATTGCTGTGTTGGATGCGGACTTCCATTCTCTTCCATCTATTCAGCATAGGCAACAGCATGGTCCTGTAAGTTTTCTTTCTTGTTAACGTGAATTTTATTTTATTTTTAAATTTTACTTGTATGACTTGTCAGCTTACTTAACTGTAGTCATGAAAATTTTATACAGATGATCATTGTTGAACTGGACCTTTTTTTTTTTCATTCTGTCTGCTTGCTTTGTTGTAATATTCAAATGCGATATCTCAGATTTTGTTCTAGCATTTCTCTTCATAAGATCACATTTTTTAGCAATGCAATTGATACATCTTATTTTTTGTGATACTACCTCTATTCTTTGCAGTTCATTATATTCTACATGGTCTTGTATTATGCTGCTGTATGGTAGATGACACATGCTTGTACTGCTTTTGATTGTGATGTAGATTAAAATTTCTTAACTTACACTATGTAGATCTTGACTTGGACCACATTGCTGTTCATCATTTAATTCACTATAATGCTCTAGTTTGTTAGAGCTAGATTTGTGCAAAAATGGCTCGGCTCCCCGAGCCCAACCCGAGATTTACCAGGCCTGTGCTGAGTTTTCCGCTTGATGGGCTGAGCTTGGGCCTGGATGTTTACATCTGATTGAAATTGGGCTAGGCTCGGCATTGTTTTTATTTTTTTATCTTGCAACCAAACGGGGGCTTTAACTTTTGGTACTACTCCAAATTTAGCATCAAACTTTCTTAAGTTAGTATCGAACTTTCTTAATTTAGCATCAAACTTTCTTTTATCTGTTCAAATAGATCCATATAGTTCACATATAAATATGTCATGGCACTTATTATTATTATGAAGGTTTGCTATATTGGTCAGTTCCAAACCATACCATACCAGGCATGCCATAGCGTACCAGTACCGAACTGATATACAGTTTCGTATCGTACCGACACTCAGTATGCCTAGCCATCTTGTACCATACCACGTACCAACACTATAATAGGTTGGTACTAGTACGAGATCTAGTGTTTTGATGACGAACCTTGATGATTATTGTTGTTGTTGTTATTATTATTATTATTTTTTTTTCAGGGGTAATGCCTGGGGGGGGGGGATGTCATGCATGTGTGTGTACAGGTGGTTGTATGTGGATGTGGACTTGTGTGCCTTTCTTCATACATTTTTTCTTTTGTTCTTTAAACTCTTGGTCCGCTAATCTTGGACACTACATTCATTTTTCATTTATCTCTTTGAGTAAGATCGTATCATAATATACAGCATGGCACAAATATTGGAATTTAATTCCTCTAAGAAGTATATAGAGTTGAGGTCACTGGAACATTTGTCAAAGCTAATCACCACTTTTATCTCTAACACCTGCTGCTACTCTTTCATGCAATTGTTCATGATTTCAATAGGGTATAAGATTTGTCAACTGTGACTTGTGAATAACAATATGTTGGACTCTTCACTGCATACATATTCATGACACTACTATCCTGTAAATCTTTAGGTATACTGATCAGGGGAAGTTCACTGGTGATACATCAACTTTTTAATATAATTGTCAATTGATCACTGTTAATCTGCAAGTTTGTCGTGAAGTTAGAGCATTATAATGTTGGCATATTCTAATGTAATCACCCATCACTTGTTTTGGTGTCTTAGTTTGTTGATTGTTAGTTAAATTTTCTTAAAATATATTTATTGAATAAATGCAATCTGTTTATGCGTTTCTTGCAGAACCTTGATAGAGTAAAATGCAGACTTCTGGAAGGTACAAATGCTCAAGATGTTAGGGCACTTGTTTTGGATATGCAAGCAAGATTATTGCTGGATATGTTAAGCAAGGGGATTGAATCTGCCCTTGTAAATCCTGCAACATTGCTACCTGAGCCTTGGCAAGCTTCTGGTGAGACATTATCTACCATGGATGCTGACAAAATGATAGTTGAACAGGCTTTGGTTCCAAGCATCCAGGTTCAATCAACTATTACATTTTTCAACCTTTGCATAGACTTCTTAGGATTGTGGTTTTGATGGTTTTGTTTCCATATTTTTTAGTTCTTTTTAATTTCTTGTTGCAGCCTTTTACTTGCAGCAATGTTTAATTAATGTTGATAGACATCGTTGTTTCCTACCTGCATTTACTACATGAACTGTGGCTGTGTGTAAATATCTTATGTAGAATATAATCAGAAAACAAACTTTAAGCCTTCTATTCATATTTGACTTTCGGTGGATTGGGCATAACTTGGTGTTATCTGACTCCAACCTGACTTGTCAGGTCTGGTGGAGATGATTGCCAAATGCACAATTACAACATGGGCCAATAACCTGCCTTGTACTCTGGATTCTGATCAACCACATAATGACCCTAGCTAGGATATTTTTTTTAAACTATGTACTAAATGAATATCATATCTTATATTTTTATACTTTATTCACCATCAGATCTTGATCAAGAGTTAACTTTGAAATCTTACAGGGCTTTGGTAGTCGTGGAATGATTATTCCCTTTCCCAATTTGTATAATAATTAGTTAAGATCAGGTTTTCAATTTGGATATCTAATCTTTAAGAAGATCTAGTTTGGGCCACTTGGCAATCCATTGGTTTATCATATTGGATTGCATCAAGTTTTCTATATTTTGGATCATACATGGATTGACTTTGGTTAGATCCGAGGCTGACCTATGGACAAGTCCTGAGTCTAGTTCATGATCAATTTATATTTGTAACCTTTATGTGATAGTCCAACAAATTCCAAGAGATTACTAAATAGTGTCCAGAGGTGGAAATAAAGACAAAAGACACAACAGGGGAATGTAGATAGCTGAGATAAGATGTGCAACAGGTATGGATAAGTACATACATATATGTATAATTTAAATAATAGTTCATGCACGGAGATAAATGGAGATCATAGATGGACTGGGAAAAGAAACATATACCAGTCCTTATAAGATAAAACACAGGCATCACTTGTCTAATCCTTAGCCAACTGGATCATCATCATGGAGCACCACTAAAAGAGGACTATAAGAAAAAAGAAAAAAATCATAAACCTCAAATTTATGTAGATAAAGTCCACAAAGTTACTGGAACAAAAAGAAGAAAACGGGAAGAATGCATAGATACTTACATGGATATCAAACAAAAATCAAGAATTTCATGCAGCATGAAGAGACATAAGAATCCATAAACCACAATGATGTAACAAAAATATAAAATAAGTAGAAAGAAGAAGGTTGCAGAAGTTTGGAAACAACTGACCATACCATGGCTTGGCTGCAAAACTGCCAATTGGTAGTGGTAGAGGTGGATACCAATTAGGGATAAGAGTATGATTAGGGATTAAGACTTGGGCAGTGACAAAGTATGGGTTAGACCGTGACTTGCTCAGAGCCATTAGATGGTAGACCGGCAAAAAGGTGGAAAAGTTAGGATTAGGATTAAGGATACTAGCATTTAACTTGTGGAGTGTGAAAGAGTTCATTTAAATTTAGATCTCCTTAAGTAGTTTTTATTTCTTTGAGACTATAAGTTTGTACTTTTCTTTTCTTGGAACTCTCCCATAATTATACTGGTTGGGTAGGCTTTTTTTTTTTGATAAAAGTGGATCATTCATATGAGTCTTGTGTGAATACATTCAGGAGAGTCGGAAAGCAAAATATCCTTAAAAGGCCAAGGAATCAACCTCAGATCGGTCCACAAAAGATCTTTGGTGTGCTTCGCAATATCAGTCGTGGCCCAGTTAGCTACAGTGTTAGCCTCCCGGAAGATGTGTCTAATAGGAAGACCTGCGCACTCAAATAACAATATAGAGATGTCCCGCAGGATATGATGAGAAACAACTCCTTGTGTGCACCCCGGAATCCAAGGCACCATCGTGGCAAAATCACTCTCAATGACTATACGATCCGCGTGCAGGGTCCTCCGAGCATACGCAATACTAGCCCACATAGCCCGGAGCTCCACCTCTGGAGCTGTAGGCTTGAAGAGTTGCCATCTCCCACCACGACCAATCTAGACTTAAGCCCACGAATCACTAAACAAGTGCCTCCAAGCCTGCCTCGGACACTTCCATCAAAGTTGACCTTAAGGTACCTCAGAGGAGGCTTTCCTTTGAAAATTTTTAACTCCTCGATCCTTATCTTTTCTATGTGCCACCATGTGAGACCATTGAACCTATGATGGATTCTCAAGAGTTTCCATTAAGTATGGTAGGAGATTGCAAGGCGTGAGGAAGGTGGTTTGGAATGAGGTTCGTATGAGGAGATGTAAGTGTAAGAGGAAGGATTGAGGTAGGAAATAGAGTGGGTAGAGGAGATGATAAGTGAGAGGGCAAGAAGAGGGAAGGGATATGAGAGAGAGAAGAATGGAGAGGTCTTTTCCCAGCCTTAGCCATTGTTTGTGAGAACAGGGCAGAGGAGGATCGGTAATTGGTTGGGACTTGGGAGAGCTGTTAACGGCAGGGGAAAGAATGAAAGTGATGTTGGGGGGGGGGGGGGCGGTGTGATGACCCAAGGCTAAGGCTTTTTTAACGGCCACCAGTGCCAACCACCAGGTTGGGTAATAGTCAAGATGCAGTTCAAGTCATGCCTAACCGTAGCAATTTTTTTCAGAAAAAACCCAGCTGCAGAAGTTGTTTACAACCAATTTTCCTGTAGGACAAGTTGCTGCAACAGAGCCCCTTTCTGAAGCTGTAGTTTCATGGATCCTGGCATCCTGCAACATCTACAAGTAAACAGGAAGGGGCTCAGCTGCAATAATTGAAAGTTCAAAGTTCAAACTATATATTGGCAGGTACTTTGGTACAAGTAAGCTCATAATATGGTGCAGCGTATGGTTTCCAGATGCAAATATCCTTTGCCTGTAATCAGTTTTTTTTTTCTTTTTAATAACCATCCTGCATCTGCCATTAACCAATTAACCTTGTCTGATTGAGTTAAGGTTCTGTATTTGGCATGTTTATTGGACATCTACCTATTACCTTCTGCTTAATCTGGTTGTCACAACTATAATATTTGGTCCAGGCATATGTTGATGCTGTTCTTGATCTAGCTTCACACTTCATTACACGCTTGCGACGCTATGCAAGTTTTTGCCGTACTTTGGCTAGTCATGCTGTTGGGGCATCTTCAGGTGCAGCTGGTGCTCGGAATATGGTGGCAAGTCCATCTCAAACTTCTGCATCTCCATCAACCAGTCAGGGTCGGTATTATGAAACTTTTGATAAAATTGATATACTTAAGCATATCATTTAACCTTGAAGCTGCACACACACTCTCTCTAAAAATTTCATGACTTAAAAATATGGGAATAGGCTTTCTATATGCTTTCATAGGAACAGAAGGCATGTAATAAACAAAATCTTATTTAGATATTTAGGCGAGGATCTTAGTACAATTAATAAAATATGTAACTTGAAGAACCATTGTTGGAAGGATCATTAACTGCGAAATCTACTAGCATATGGAATTGTTGTACCATGTATAGACATTTCTCAGTTAATGCACTTTGATTATACATCAACTAAGGGCCTGAGTAACATATATTGATATAAGACCCTAAGATGAAATTATAACTTTGGGACTTTGTGGGAGGATGTTTGTGTGCATGTCCCATGACCTTGGGATGATTCCCTATGTTTCTGCCAACACATTATTGATGCTATAACCCATTGCCCATGTACCATGTGAATATATTGATAACTAGATATGCACATAGATTTTATACTGATTTACAATCATTTCTAGCTGTAGATTGCAAGATGACTGCATGTCCACATTTTATTTGGTACAGAACATATGTTCTTGCACGTAGACCTGTTCATCAAATGGGCTAGGCCAGGTTCTGGTTGGGTTCGGCCCAAGACATAACTAAAATTAGTTGGGCTTTGCCTGGCCCAGTCGCAGGCTTTGGTCTTTAGGCCCTGTCTCAAGCTTTCTTTCTTTCTTTTTTTTTTTTTTTTTTTTTTTTCAACTTAAAAAATGTGGAATGTGGAAGGAATGGGGAGAAAATGGGGAAGAGAGAGAGGAGGAGGAGTTGGAGGAAGAGGACGGAGGAGAAAGAGAGGAGGATGGAGGTGGAAGAGAAAGGAGGAGGAGAAGAATGGAGGACAGAGGACCAGGCTTGGGCTAGGCCGACTAAAACCCAAGTTCGACCCATTCAAAAGTGGGCTCATATTTTAGGCTTGGCCTGGCTTGGTGGGCTCACAATCCAGGCCCAGTTCTGTCTGAAATGCATTGGGCTTGAGCAGGCCAGATAGGCCATCCAGCACATAAACACAGGTCTACCTGCACATAAAAGAGTTATTGTTAATCGTCTGAAACAAGGTTCACCGAACTAGGCATACTGGCACCAAATCGGGACTCGGTGCGGGTGGCGTACCGAGTCTTAGTATGCCAAACTGAGCTCTGTGCTAGGCTTACCAACATTGTATCTGCACATTACTAGTATGGTTTAGGTACTGAGATTGCGAACCTTGCTGATAGATTTTCTCTTATTAGTGTGGAATTCATCTAGTTTGCTGTTTTTTTTTTTTTTGTTTTGTAAATAGCCTTAACAGTATCAAGTCATAAAGATGAATTTAGCATTGCATTTACATTATTAAGGTAGGTGAATTATTACTGTTATCAACTGGTTCATTTCACATTTTTTGTCAGCAGTGGGCTCAAATTGGGTTCTGTTCATGCTCTGTGTGAGCTATACATCTTTTTGTCTTGCAATTTTCAGTTGAGACGCCAGAAAAATATAGATACAGTCCTTTAGTTCTCTAGAAATCATAGTTGTCTGATACATTTTATTTGTATTGCTGATATAAAATTTAGGTGCTCAAAGTGGAGTTACAAGTACGACTGGAAACTCTCAAATGCAAGCATGGGTTCAAGGTGCAATTGCTAAGATCAGCAACAATGCTGATGGAGGTTCCTCTACAGCAACAAACCCCATTAGTGGGCCATCTTCCTTCATGCCAATTAGCATTAACACGGGGACTTTTCCTGGAACACCTGCTGTCAGGCTCATCGGAGACTGCCATTTTCTTCATAAACTATGTCAATTGTTGCTCTTTTGTTTAATTTTTCGGCGAAAGCAATCACCACGGTACATTGGAAATGTACAAAAGAATCCTGATTCTAATTTACAAAAAGTTCAGGCTATTGCTAATGGAAAAGTAGAGGAGAGCAGTGCAGTAACAAGACCAACTCTAGGTGTTGCTAAATTAGAAGAAGGCCAGGTAGTTCGGGCTGGACAATTGGTTCTTGGGGCAAAAGGGCTTGAGGAAGGTCCTACTAGCAAATCTGCACGGTTAGGTTCTGGCAATGCAGGTCAAGGATACACATCAGATGAGGTATAGCCCATTATTTCTTTTTTTCTTGCTTATTTGTGCTTGAAATGTACCTAGATATGGAAAGTTTGTTTATAGCTTTTTAGTTGCATTTTCGCATGTCACTGCTATTAAATTTTCATTTCTAACATTGTGCTATTGGAAGGAGGTAGTAGATGAAGCTAAGCTTTCCCCTCCCTTAACATGACATGTGCTGCATTGTACTTTGGGTATCCTGCTTTCTCATGGGTTCCTGTCCAATTGGAAACCTTTGTGATGAGATTCGGTAATGAATTGTTTCTTGCTTTAAGCATCTAAGCCTTCTTTGGTGTTCCTCTCATCTTTTTTAACTGTGATTTAAATAATAGTATGCATGTTGCCTGGGAGCATACTTATCTTAGGAGGTTACCTTGTGCATGTCTAAATCATTTCAAATGATTTTTAACCATCCATTGCCATGTGCTAGTGCTACACCAAGCGCAGTATTCTGGCTCATACATAAAGAAAGAAATAACAGAAGCCAGTCAGTTTTTATTAGATTTCTAAGTATTAGAGACAAGCATGTTAGTGTAAATTACATGAAGGGCAATTCAGAATGAGAATCCTCGTTGTTTATCATAATTCACAATAGTTAATATGCCCACAATGGAATATGGATGTTTAAGAGTGCATGTTTAGTAGTTCTCTTACCTACAAGTTGGTGATTGTAAAATGGAAGGTACTATTTGCACTAGGTTAAATTAATATATGGTAGTCCATTGCAACTTGAAAACCCACACCATACATGATGATTTATACACCTTGAATCAGTATGGGCCTAAATTCATTGAGTTTGGATACTTCTAAGTTCTAAACCATGAAGTAGGTCGGATCATTTTACATTTCCATTGAAGACTTTTATTCTATGACCACCCAATCCGTGGGTAAGATACCATCAGAATATTATAATTCTTGATTTTTTTTTTTTGTTTGCTAGTTAATTCTTAGTGGCTTTAGTAACAACAAAATTGCTCATCCTTCTTACCTAGCAAAAATGGTGCATATTGCAGTGATACTTCTGTAGTGGTTTACATATCAATTTGTAGTGTTTGTAGGAAAGTTGAAGATATTTCACTATGTACCGAGTCGATTTCTGTGTTTTTGATTTGCCTTGGTTCACGAGGTGAGACTTTTCTGCATTTTTCGGAGACACATCTTTGTGATATCTGCATTAAAGAAGCTAATCCTAGTTTTCTTGGAGGTCATTTATTACCATAGTCACATTAAAGATGCACTCACATTTTAACTTTTGAGTGCATCTTAAGAGATCGAAGTGTAAAGAGTTTATTTCTTTGTCCAGCATGGTGGAAGATCCCATTAACTAGACTTCTAGGAGTCTAATGATGGGGGTGCATCTATGTGAAAGCTGCCTTTTTCTCGGTGACCTGTTACCTGTTACCTGTATCACCTTGTTTTTTGGTCAAGCAGTTTCTAAACTTGGGATGCTACTAGGGTTAGCTGAATGGTACTCTCGGAGATATGCATGCCTGGTTTTGTTAGTCATTTACAGATATTTCTTACATGGGCATCTAGAAGTCATTCAGTGAAAATTTCTTTGTTTGAAGCATGGTTCCCTTGCAGGTGAAGGTCCTTTTCCTCATATTGGTAGATCTCTGTCGAAGAACAGCTAGTCTGCAACACCCATTACCTCCCTCTCAGGTTGGGGCCACCAATATTATCATAAGGTTGCATTATATTGATGGAAATTACACTGTTCTACCTGAGGTTGTAGAAGCATCGCTTGGCCCACACATGCAGGTAAGACATAAATTTGATTCCAAATATCAGCTTTTTTTCTTAGTCGGAAAATGCCTCATTTGTATCCTATGTGCTTCAAACATGAACTTTTTAGACCTATCAATTGAAATTATTGTAACTATGGCAGATCTCAGAGCTTATGCTGTCCATAGGCACTCAGAATTCACGGTCATCCTTGCAGTTCTTGTATTATCCTCCAAGATTTTTCTGTAGTATAGCTTGCAACTGAAATTTTTTGCTTTCTAAGGACTGCTGATTATAGGTTTTTCTTTTCCGCTTCATTCTCTATATAATTGGCTGCAATTTTCAAGCCTATCTTCACATCTTATGGGCTTAAACCATGCAGAATATGCCTCGTCCTAGAGGAGCTGATGCTGCCGGGCTTCTACTCCGTGAGTTAGAGCTCCACCCTCCAGCCGAAGAATGGCATAGACGTAACATGTTTGGTGGTCCCTGGTCAGATCCGGAAAATCTTGGTCCTTTGGATAACAAAGCAAAATCAAAGCCTTCTGGCTCTTTCAATCCCTATGTATCTGGTCTGGACAAAGATTACAATGATTATTCTGGGTCTCAAGGCCTCTGGCCTAGGAAACGCAGGTTATCTGAGAGAGATGCAGCATTTGGCTTGAAAACTTCAGTGGGTCTAGGATCCTATCTTGGTATTATGGGATCTCGGAGGGATGTTATTACAGCTGTGTGGAAAACAGGTCTAGAAGGCGTCTGGTACAAGGTTTGGTTCCATATTCTTCATCTTGCCTCTTTCCTTTCAGAATCCTCAAACTTTTCTGAAATTCTCATACTTCAAATTCATATTTGCAGCTCTGGGTTACTTAAGACTTGTTATTTTCATTGCTTTCCAGCTTGGCATAACAGAATGACAAAGAACCCAAAAAATCTGTTGAATAATACATGTTAAACCACCTTGAATTGAGGACAGTAGCTCATAAGTGGATTCAAGAAACACTATTTTAATTACCTTGTGCATGAGCTGGGCTTCAACCATATGAACTATGCATCTAACTGTTGATTTTAAAGGTTATAGAGCATTTAGCTCCATTCAGGGGATTGCACAAACTCGTGAGAGCCAACCCATGCATCTCTCCCCTCCTATAGTTTCAACTCTACTTCTGATGCACCAAACCTACTTGGTGGAGTGACCATGCGCCTCCCTCGTCTTGTATCGACATCCTCACCCCTATGTGAACTGTGGGTCAGATGAAAGGAGCACATGTTATTAAATCAGGAGTATATTTATTGAATTTCTCCAAAACAAAAATTCAGATCCTAGCAGGACGTCCCGTGGGACACCGGGGCGGAGTACTATCCCATATGTTTGGATAGGGCGTCCTGCTAACGTTTAGATCCCAATTAGGATATGTAAAGATATTTTCTGTCCCAAGTATTAGGACAAGACGGTGGTGTGTCCCGTTCCATGGAAATGTCGGGACAGTCTCATTTCATGGGATTTAAAATCTTGCTCTAAATAAATTGGTCATAGGTATTAATCATCCATCAAAAACCCTTCTCTTGAATGAATGATGTGCACTGCATGTGTTAAACACTATCGAATCCTAAATTTTGGAGGGAGTTAATTCATGATAGACAAAGGCGGGTGACGGATATGTCTTAGGGACCATAGGCCATAAAGCAGGAGGTTTGCATCCTGTAGCTATCTTTCTATTCTTGATATTAAGTTATATCCAATGTGGAGCATACATCATGCATGCCAACTTGGTAGAAGTGAATTTTGTTCTTGGTCACAGCGTTATTCTCTGTTCATTTGATGCAACATTAAAGGTCTGATTTTCTTTTTTCTTTTTTTTTTTAATGAAAAGCCACTCTCAATATGTTTTTCATGTCAAACAGCGCAACACGTCGGATGTCTTGTTGCTGTCCTCTATGCTATCTTCAGTGTGTTATGCTTATCTGCATCGATGTCTCATTTGCATCATGGCTCAAATCGTGAATTTCCCTTCTGTTTTTTCTTCTGTGCAGTGCATACGGTGTTTGCGTCAAACATGTGCATTTGCACAGCCTGGTGATCCTAATCCTACAAATGAACGTGAAGCATG
The DNA here is from genome assembly GCF_000442705.2 of Elaeis guineensis. NCBI lineage: Eukaryota > Viridiplantae > Streptophyta > Magnoliopsida > Arecales > Arecaceae > Elaeis > Elaeis guineensis. The sequence goes on along the minus strand of NC_025996.2, from coordinate 51,969,613 downwards.
GTGGATCAGCCGATGGGCTCATGGTTGCCCAATGTGTGGTGGAACATGGGTTCGAGTTGTTTAATAATTTTCCAAGCTGTTAGTTCCCAGTGTGCCCAGCTGATCTTCCTTCTGATGCTTTTCCACTGCTCAAATGTGTGAAGTTTTGTGCATATTTGAATTACTATGTTATACAGTTACTGATGTGCATACGTACATGGAAATGGAGAGATTTTTTTTTTCCCCTCCTATTTCTTCATGTCGATCCTTGTTCACGATGATATCTGTATCCCTGCATTCGCTATCTAAGAGACTGTAATTTAAGGGTTATAGATTTTAGACATGCCATAGTTAATACTAAATGGTATTTATAATGGAAATTTAAGAAAACTTTCCTGGGTATTTAGAAGCCTTTTGAATGGCTGTGTTGGTACTACTTGATAGGCGGCCACACGCACGCACCCAAAAAAAAAAAAAAAAAAAAAAAAAGAAAAGAAAGAAAGATAATAAAACCTGGTATAGCCAAAAGAAAAAAAAAAGGAAAAAAGAAAAGGGTAGAAGGTTACAGAACCTGGCACACTGTATGTACCTGTTGATTCAAGAGTACGGAACGGATTAATATATTGTTATATTTTGAATTTTCGATATAATATTTAGTATTTTAACGCAAGTTAGCCTCTGAGTTGTTACGCGTCTTATTTCTCTCATCTTTTTTCTCTTAAGGAGAAAATGAACAAATATTAAAATTCGTACAGGTGACATATCTAGTTCATTTATGCAAAATAAGGGATGAAATCAAGTCAGATAGGGATTGGATGGTAGTATATCGGTATCCATTTTTGTGTGGTTTGATGAATAGAGGTGCAAATATTTGTAGGATGCAAATTTATATTCATATTTGTTTTCAAGGTGGGGAAAGTCTCAATATAAATATGGATATAAGTTAGATAATTAAATTTTATAATTTTTAAATAAAAAATGAATTAAATTATTATTATATTAATATAATTATTTATTTTATTTAAAAATTTGTAAGTGTTATATAAAATTGAATAAAATTAGATATTCGGAGATGAATTAGATAGTTATCTATCTAAATATATATATATATATATTTTGATGGATGTAGATCTAAATACGGATATTAGTCAGATGTTTAAATTTCTATCTATATTCGATACAAAAATTGAACTAAATATTTCATTATCACTCTTACTCAAAATCCCTATAGGTCGTTACGTGTTATGAATAGCTCCTCTAGGTGGGGTTCATGCTTATAAGGCATGGAAGGTTGATATGAAAGACAGATGAACATCAGAAATAATATTTGGGTTCACATGTCCATTATGATCAGCAGTATGATTGGGATGCCACTTTTGGTTTGATTTGAATTATGGTGGAATTTTGCAATCTACTTGAGTTTCTGATTCAAGTTGATGCTAAGATAATTAGCTTGGATGGAGAATTAGCATCAGCTTCAATCTTTTTTAGTTGTTCTCAAATCTAGAAATAAGACTTAAAATTGTGATTTGAAGCTTGAGACTAAAATAATTCTCTCCAGAAAAGGGCGTTGAGATTGAAAAATGATTCACGCTACTGAGAGCAAGAAGGATAAAATAAGAAGAGCCTCAAGGATTCTTGTTTCATATTGCAGCCACTTTCCTCTTTTTTGCATGTAAGTACAAAGAAAAATGTTTAACCATGGTAACTTCAAAGGAATTACACATGGAGGGTGTGATAACTGCAATCATTTGAAAATCAAATGAAATAAAATTTATATCATTATTATAGCTAAATAAGGAAGAAGTGTACTATTTTTTTTTTATATGTTTTAATCTGCTATCCAAGCTGATGGCCAAGATCAAGAATCGAGTCATAATCATGGTATCATTAACATGTAGCTTGGTAGCAACAATTTGTGAAAACACCAGCATCAAGATTAATGAAATGGTGGTGAAGCATTGCAAGCAGAAATTGGATGAATGGATGAAATTATCCTAGCAAATAAAAAAAAAAAAAATGCAATGTTGATATCCATGGACGCATGTATACAGAAACAAGAAAGTTTCAATAACACTTCGATTGGTCCGACCTTAGTACCATAACGGGCCTCTACTGTAGCAATTTTTTTATTATATATATATATATATATATATATATATATATATATATATATATATATATTTTTTTTTTTTTTTTTTTTTTATCGTTTATCTAAGTTGAGCCGCTTTCTTGCGTTGGCCCTCCTTCCCAGTCCGAGATCGAGCCGTTTTGACCCACCGGCCTCCTTCGGCGATCAGCGTTTCGCTCCTCGCCGACGATGTCGGGTCACCAGCCGGCTGGGTCACCAACCCACCACTCCCTGGCCTTTCGCGTGATGCGGCTCTGCCGCCCGTCGTTCCAGGCGGAGGACGCCATCCTCCGCCTCGACCCCTCTGACCTCCTCGCCGGGGAGGACCTCTTCGACGACCCCCGCGTCTCTTCCCACCTCCTCGACCGCTTCTCCACCAGTGGCGGCGGAGACTTCAGCTTCCGCAATCGGTTCCAGCTCCAGAACCCGATCGACGCCATGGCCCTCACCGGCAACCTAATCCTCCCCCAGTCCTTCGGGTCTCTCTCGCTCTTTTTCTCTATCTCGATCTACATGCCTTGATTCTTACATCCTTCTCTCTGTTTCTGTATTTGTAGAGCTATATACTTGGGGGAGACATTCTGTAGCTATATCAGCATCAACAACAGTTCCAACTTTGAAGCAAGGGATGTGGTCATCAAGGTGTGATTTGCTTTTCTCTTCTACTTTCAGTTTGTTCTGTTATTTTCTTTGTACTAGATTGGGTGTAATAATCAGGATGATGCATGTGGAACCGCAATGTGGGATTACCAGAAGACTCAAAGTATAGAAACTTGAGTTCCAGATGCATGGAGAATCTTCTTCTTGTTCTACGTTTCTGTATGATGAATGGGAGGACAACAGGAATAAAAAGGTTTTTTTAAGGTTCTTGAAAGTTTTAGGCGCTATCTGTCACTTCACAGATTTCTAGGTGGATTGTGGTAGTCTTCTCGTTTATAGAAGAAGGAAGGTAGAGCAAGAGTCTTCTAGGGTTTGTAGGGTTTGAAAGTTAGGGTAGATCTTGGATTTTTTTTGCGTTGGTAACATGGCCTCTAAAGGTTTCAAGGTATAGTATGCCAGAACTGTGCCACAGGGTCCATAGGTTTCTGAGGTTCAAATGAAAAGAAGGGAAGGGATCGAAGTTTTGGTGGCCTTTTTAAGGTTTGAGGTACATATAAAAGCTTTTAGAGTTATTTTGGCATCTACAAGAGGTTACAGGACTAAGAAGTTCTAGATATATGATCAGTCTGAGAACAAAATAGAATAATATAAGTTGAAATCAAAGCCTCGTTGTGGCCAACTAGTCTAATTTATATCTGGATTTGTCCCTGGTGTTGTTGTGGCTTTGAAGGCTTCAAATAGAAGTGCACATCCATAGTTGAAGGTGACAAGGAGAACAAAGAAAGATAAAGAAGAGAATAGAGGGGAGAATATGGTGGAAAAGAATAAGAGAGGGAGAGACAGCCATTCTAGCCCTTCTCCTTCAAAACAACTCTAAAGAACTAACTCTAACAGTTAGCAATAGCCCTCTTATATGGGTTAATAACCAGTCAAAATTTTACATGTTTGAGTCCAAGTAGGACTCTACAAATAAAACAGCAAAACAACTATATGATGGTCACTGTTATTATGGCATCTACTATTTTCACTCATTCCTTAAAAATATGTTTCTGGTTCAGTTTTTATCATTCATCCTTCCAATGGAGTTTTATGGTTCATTTTTCTAATGGTTTTATGAGTCAATTTGGTCATTGGAACTTTGCTAACAAAGAAAATTCATATGTTTAACAGTTTGTGCTCTGTTCAGGCAGAAATTCAGACAGAAAGGCAAAGGATACTGCTGCTGGATACATCAAAATCACCTGTTGAGTCCATACGGTCAGGGGGCAGATATGATTTTATAGTAGAACATGATGTTAAAGAATTGGGGCCTCACACGTAGGTTGCTTTTCAACATATATATGATAGATCGTTCTCTTGCTTTTATCTAATGGTAACTTCAGCCTTTGTTATGTAAGTTGACTGGGTTGTGCTGCTATACAACTTTTAGGCTTGTTTGCACTGCTTTGTACAATGATGGGGACAGTGAGCGCAAATATCTTCCGCAGTTTTTTAAGTTTGTTGTTGCAAACCCACTTTCAGTTAGAACAAAGGTACCATCTCCTTGTTCTGTGATACTGTGATGTTGAATTTCATGTGGAGGGGCATTATGTGATGGGGTATAACCATCTTTATTAGAGACAGTTGAAATCCACATCAATAAGCAATTATTTTATCGAATTCTGAAGTAAAATGGTTTAGTATGCTGAAATATTCATGTTACAGTAGCAAGAGTTGTCTAACTTAATAAACTGATCTGTTTATGCATTATCTGATTGCCTGCTTTTGTTCTCTTGTTCAGGTTCGCACTGTCAAGGTAGGTTTTTCCTGATTCCTGACTGGAATTGCTGATTGTAAGTTTATCCATTATAATGGCATTAGTAATTTGGAGTTTTGACATTTCCCACATTATATAAGTTTCTGCATCAATTTGTTATTGTCAAATAACATGCAATTCATTTTCAATTTATAAAAGTTATGTGACATTAGCATTGAAGTGGTGAGGTCTTGGGATACCATTTATCTTTCTGTGATCCTGTTCTATCTGAAATGGCCATATTTATGAGGAAGCCTTATCCAGCAGCTGATATGCCATACAAAGGGAACTGTGGCATCCAATTTCTGAAGAAAGTTTTCAGTACAATGATTTCTTTTAGTATAGTTATTTTTTTTGATAAACAATGTTTTATGCTGATGTTGATTAATATGATAAGACATGTACTTTATTAGTTTTTGTTTTCTTTAGGATCAGAAAGATTCTAAGCTCTTTTTCTTTCATGATATGGAGAAAATAAATATAAATGTCTTATGTGAATTTAACACTGTTTGATTAGATGTATGAAAGTTTGTAAATAAAAAGGGTTATCTACCTAACATGATTCATGTATCAGAAACATGTAAGCATATTTAGAGTAAAATGCTTTATATTTTGCTATGTTTCTTATTCTGTTTTTCATTTCGTAGACTGGCAAGTGGCAACCATGGTCCCACTTGTAACCTGAACAACATGAAAGAAATGAGGTGCCGGCATTTCTCTATAGCTGATATCATATATTCTGACTTAACTGACATAGTAAACACAGTCAATGTTGATACCTGGAGAGTGAGAACATATTCTAATAATCTAGATATCAAATAAGAAGATCAATGGGCACAGGCATACAATTAAAATTCAACTAGATGATCATTTGTAGGGGTGGAACTGGGCTGGGCCGGGCCGGGCCCTACCTCTACCCGTGCCCGGCCCGAAAATTTTTTTGGGTTTCGGATCGGGCTTAGGCCTCAGGCATGGACCTGACCCAGACCCAAGCCCGAGCCCGGCCCGAACACATTCAGGCCAGTCCGAGATCTTGCTTGGCCCGAGTATGGCCCGAGCTCGGTCTAGATTTTCTGAATGACCTTTGTATTTGCCGCGGAAGTACTTGTAGCCTGTAGATGATGATAGCAGGCAACGGTAGCCGACGGATGGTAGAGAGGTGGTCAACGCGGATGTCGATGAGGTCAACCGGCGGTGGAGGCGGAGATCACTTCAAAAGAATCAAAACCCTAGGCCTAAAATTTTAAGAGGATTAGGGATATACCGGCGATGAAGGAAGACCGGAAGAAGGGGGATTCATTTGGTGGTAAGAGCCATACTTGTTGCTGTTAGCCTTAGAGGTGGTGATGAATGACGAACGTTGAGGTGAGTTGGTGACCAACGTCGATAGGAGCCATACAATTAGGGGCTCTGTTGAATGGCGAACGGGGGGGGGTCCAAAGGGGGGGGGGACGATGGACCTTGAAGTGGTCACTGGCGGTGGAGACGGCCACGAAGAGAACTTGAGAGGATGTCGGCGATGCTGATGGGGGAAGACCGGATGGAGATCGAAGAGGTGAAGACGGGAGGAAGGGTTTTAATCGGGACGAAGAAGGATGGAGACATGGAGTTCAGGAGTTGAGAGATTTTATTAATCGGGTTAACCATTTAATCAGGCTTTTGACTTGACTATAATCTGGTTAGCCATTTAATCTTTCTAATTGACTCGGCTAACTCATAACGGCTAAACCCAGTTGCCCACTTGGAATCAGATTCGGGTTATTAATCGGGCTTTTGATCGGGCTGCCATTCGGGCCCGGGCCTGGGCCGGGTCAGAGACATGCTCGAGCCCGGGCCGAAAGAAAAACGGGCTCTATATTTAGGCCCAAGCCCGACTTGAATTGTTTTGGGCTGAGCCCGAAGCCCAACCCGAAGTCGGCTCGGCCCGAGCCCACTTCCAGCCCTAATCATTTGTCATGAGACTAGTTCAATTCTATAGTACCCATTAGATGCACAAACTCCAACCAACGATGAACTAGGCTTTTCTCTACAAAAGGGTTGAAGATAGCGCATGAAAATATTCTTCTAGAGCTTATAATTAAGAAACTCATAGAGCTGTCGAATAAAGAAGCTGTTGGTGCGCAACTCGTTTTGAAGCTTGTGCTTGGTATTGGTCACTTGATTAGTATATAAGCTAGGTCCAGTTTGCTTTTGCTTGGCTTGATATAACTCAAATTACAAATAAGTGCTATATATATAATTCGAATTACTAAATTTTCTGTCTTTAATAGTTTTTTTTTTTTGTGGGGGGGTGGTGGGGGAAGATGAATTGAGACTTCAATCTAATGGTTTCAAATTTTCAATATTTAATAAACATGATCACTGTTTCACTCACATTAATGGGAGAAGGGTAGAAGGGCTCAATAGATTAGATTATCATGCCATTCATTCTCTAGCTCTAGGAAGACTTGACAGGCGGCAATCCTATCACTGGCATCTTCCCCTCCCTATCCAATACCGTTGAGGGAACAAAGAAAAATTGTGGTATCTATCTATCTCTTTAATATCCTTATAGAAAAAGTGGGATCATGATATCTCTCTATCTATTTATCTATCTTATATCCTTGTAGGAATAGGGAGAAATTCTGGTTGTTAGTTGAAGATGGAGGCACTCTTTGACTCAAACTGGCCTAAGGCTTCTGTGGCTTTATTCCATTCACGGTGGAATTCCCCTTCTTCTCTCTTGTTCTCACCCCTACTGCTAGGTTCCTAGATTTGAAAATAGGATGCATTTTTGATCCAAGGTGAGCCGAGCATAAACTGGTTATCGCTTGCTCTTCCCTGGCTTGTTTATACCCCTGAACTAGTGAATAGCATAGCCTAGGTAAACAATAGCAAAGAGCTCAAAACAGTTTCATGTGTCTTCTATAAGATCTAATCTTATTAATTGATGGGGTACTGCATTCTTTCTTCATGTTGAGAGTGATCATTGATGCATTGGCAGGTCATTCAGTTTATAGAAATGTCAACATTGTTTATATTTTCTAAACTCTACTTATTCTTCATCCCTCCAAAGAGAGGCCTTAGTCTTTGTTGTGCACAAAACTCCCAATGAGATTATTTCTCACAACTTGAGAAGAAAAAATTGTTTCTTGAGGCCAACGAGCTTGTCATTGTATCTAGATTTGTTCAGACTATAGAAGGTGAGCCATCACCTTGCCTTTGAAGCTGTGATAAAATTGTTTACTAGCTTATTTTGATAGAGTAGCAGTTCTTCATTGCTTACCTGAATGACCCAATCTATTTATTTATTTTTTTTATGAACTATTTTTTACACTAACCAGGATATCTGCATATTCCAAAATTTCCATGTTAATCATGTCTAAGATCATGTTTAGATTGTCTACAATTATTAAGTTGCCTTTTCTTCTGCAAGCAAAAAATTCCACTTATTATAGGAAGCAAGATCTTCCGTTTCAGGAGAATACATTTTTGGAGGCATGCATAGAGAACCACACAAAGTCCAATCTTTATATGGATCAAGTTGATTTTGAACCTGCACAACATTGGACTGCAATGAGATTGGAAGCTGATGAACACACCTTAGAAATTAACTCTCAGGCGAGGTGATTGGACACAAAAATCATCACGTAGGACAATAGATAAGTTGGAAGTTCCTCCAGCTGTAGTTAGTTTATGAGTTCATCTTGGTTTCCTTCTATACTTGTTTATTCAAATGTTGTAGTTTCATTTTGTCTAGCATTCTTTCATGTATGAAGTTACGTGGACAGGGGAATATTTAGGTCACCTGTCCTCATCAGAGCTGGGGGAGGAATTTACAATTATCTATATCAACTAAGGCTGTCATCGCAAGAGGCTGGGCATGCAAAGGTTGATAGAGGCAATATTCTTGGTAAACTTCAGATAACATGGCGTACAAATTTGGGTGAACCTGGACGCCTGCAGACCCAGCAGATTCATGGCACCGTTAGTACATTAGTCCCTGATTGCTGAGCTTGTTCATTTTGCATTCTATGATTTTTATGATCACACTGCATATTCTAAAATTCTACATTTACCAGCAAATAATTAATTGAACATCAGAACAACTATTACTCTGAAATGATGTCACTTTGATTGGCTTAGATGACTCACATTCTCATTTTGATGCTAACCTCTATGCTGCTTCCTTATGATTGACTCATAGGCATGTGCAATGTGGATGTATTTTTGTTTTCATTGGTGCTGCATCTGCCTTCATAATGGGCAAGGAAATAGATGGTTAATGTAGGTCCAGTTCCAATGACCACTAAGGGATTCAAAAAGCTGAACCTGCATCTGATTAGGATTGTTATGGATTGTAAGGTTCTATCTTATTTTGTGACCTTGTTTGGAACTTAAGCAAGGTTTGAAATGCTGAGGTTTGAACCTATATTGACCTACGGTGGGTATGGAACACATTATATTAATGTTCAAAGGTATTGATGGATACTCATACATACCCCTCTTGACCTACGGTGGGCATGGAACACGTCATATTAATGTTCAAAGGTATTGATGGATACTCATACATACCCCCACGCACCCTTGGTATGGCATTTCTTTGGCCTCCAAATTGATTTTGGATTTTTTTTTTTTGATATTGGTTTCTTTTCTTAGTGCTTTAATTTCACAGGAAGAAAGTGAGAGTATTGAGTTAACAACCCTAGTCATTGTTTTTTGCATGCTTAGTTAGAAAATGTGTATTTATGACGTAAATCATAATGTTGAATCTAGAACACATGCAAAACATATAGGTGTTGAGATTTTTATTTCAAAAGTGATTTAGTTATTAAAAATGATAGATCCAATATCCTTAGGGTGTCCTAATAGCTGCAAAGTATTAGTGGATCAAAATACATTAAAGAAGTCTAGAAGTAGCACTGATCATTTGACTAACAAAAAAAGAAAAAAAAAGAAAGAAAAGAGAAACAAGGAAATTTACCAATAATCAGTGGTAAATGATAAAACTTTTTGGTCTTATTATTGATTTCAATTCAACTGTTAAACGTATTCTTTGTTGATTCATAAAATTCTTCCAGTTATTCTACTCTAATCAGTTTATGATAATAAGTGGGGTCTCAACTATTGGACATCACTTTATTTAAACTGCCAAGGCTGACAAGTTCTTAAAAACAATAGTATCTGATAACTAAGTTTTTGTTTGACCAACAAGAGTATAGAAAGTGTATTTACTATATTTTTCTTTTAGTTAATCAAGGGAGATTTTATTTGTATTGTGCTTTAGTCAATAATTGGCACTTTGGCAGTGTTTATCTGTAAACCCTTTTGTTCTGAAATTATAATTGTTGACACTAAAAAATCACTTATTTAAGGGTTTTTATCTCTCAACATGTGCAAACTGACTCTTGGAATATGCAAAATGTATTGGTTTGTATATCCTTTTTTGGTCTCGTTCTCAATGGCACCAAGCAGTACACAGGAACATAATGAGTACTAGAAAATATATGAAACATCAACTATTTTAAAGATACGTCTAGTAAATTGTGTTATGTGAATTCCAATTGCATTATCGGTGTCTCTAACTATGACTATTCAAGTTAGAATTCTTTTGCATCATGTAGTAAAAGGTGTATCTGCACATACTTGTGAGTGTGCATGTGTGTGCACCCATATGTATGCATGTTTGCTCTTAGAGTGAAAAAGTGAGAGTATGCGAATGATCTATTACCAAAGAAGACTTGCTTAAATATTTAATTGACCAAAACATGAGTAAGTTAGAAGCTCATTTTACATGGAGTACATTTTTAAAAGGAAAATTTGGACTTTAAAAAAGAGAGAAACATATGTAGATCCAAGGCCAATCAAAAAGATATATGCTTTAACATGTCCATTATGTGTAATGGTCCTTGAAAGCATCTCACTCATCTTTTAAAAGATGTTCATGATTTTAGTGTTACTTGTTGAAAAATAATCTTTTCTGCAGTCACCTAGTTTTGTGCTTGGCTATCACGTCCTCTTATTTGTCATATTTGTTAAGAATTAAGGTGCTTGCACATAAATTGAAGAAAGCTCCTTTTGAAATTTACCAGCCTCAGTGACACCAAGCTCGCATGAAGCTACTGGAACGAACTAGTTCCAGCATGAAATGACCTAAACTTAGCTGTTTTAAGTTGTTCCTGTTTGTTCCTCTTATAATTTAAATCATAGGCTTGATATCATATATCAGTATAAGTATGTTTATCCCCCATATACTCAATTCCTCCTCTGATATTGCTTTTTAGGCCACATTTACTGTTCATTTATCAATTTTTTTGGGAAATGCTGCCTCATTTTATTGGTATGCTTTGATGATGTTTATGGCACCAAGCTTCTCTGTTTCTTGGCAGCCCATTGCACGCAAGGACATTGACGTGCAGGTTGTTGAAGTTCCCTCTGTTATCATTCTGGAGAGACCCTTTCTGGTAAGCATGGACTTGGTTGGCTTTTAGATAAACTAGAACTTATATTTATTAAACTATTATGGTTTTTCTTTTCTACTGTGCTCTCCTTTTAAATCCACAATAATACAGGTAAAATTCCATGAATTAAGGATTATGCGTGGTTGGATGATTTGAGCTGCCCGAACATGTGGCTAAAGCCAGCTAGCTTTTTGGATGTGTAAATGAGCATATATCTTTGTGAAGGAAAATCATCTTCTATCATCCGGTCTTCCATGATGATAAAAATTAATTTATTTAAATGGTGATGGTGGTTCTCTTAATAATCTTTATAGCAAGCTTTTCGTCCATATCTCAACAGATTAAGACTTCTCTAGTGAAAGATAGTTTTTCTTAATACCATTACAGAACTTGATTACCACCCTTTTGATCTGTTTCCGGCTCTTTGCTGAATTGAGATGTTTATCATCAGCTTCATCCAACATTGCAGCATAGATGAAACTTGACTGAATCATAATTTCTGCCTCAATTATGACCCTTTAATGCCAAAAGTTCTTTCCATATGTCTTCTCTCATCAAGATGTACAGTTATATACTATTTCACATCCACCATAACAAATTGAGATGAAAAGGAAATTGGCGGTTCAACTAATGGAATATGTTATAGTCAACTCGAAAGGCTAATTTTGTACTATTAGATAGATTTGCTCTGGCAGTTTGAAAATTCTTTTTCCATTTTTAATTTTTCTTGTTTTGCCTTTACTATTGTTTAATAAACTGACAGCAATAATCTATTTCTTGAAGGTTCTGTTTTGCCATCTGGTTTCTAGATGGTCCCTGCTGGTCAATGCATACTCTTTTTTTCTTGTTCTTTTTAAATGAGCTATGTGGCTGACCAGCTTTTAGAATGAAGACTGCACTTTGAACATGTAGGCTGCCATGAATTCTATATCAGGAAAATCCTGATGAGCAAATTTTAGTTTAGTTCGTTCCCAAGGAACACTATGTGTCAAAGATTTAATTAGTGATTGAGGAACTTGTAATGAATACTTTGTGGGCTTTTATTCACCTTGTGAACCTCATTCCAATTATCTTGTAGGATATACTATTGTTCTGTGAGAATCTTGGTTTGAGGAAGAAAAGAATTTATTCACCTTCTTCTATTTAATTTGTAGAAAAGATTCTTGAACTAGTTTGTAATTCTTGTGGCCTTTTACTGCTCTGGATGGCATTATGAAGTACTTCGGTGTTTCATCAGGTGCATCTTTGTCTCACAAGCCAGACAGATAGAACTGTGGGCCCTTTTGAAATCTGGATATCTAGAAGCATTACCAGTGAGGAGAAGGTTGTTATGATTAATGGAATTCAGAAGTTGGTAAGTATCCTTATTGATGATAGGTTTTGTATGCTACTTTTATATGTTCTTCATTGTATAAATAATCACATAAATGTAAATCATGATTCCTTCTGTAAAATGTAGACATGGTTTATCCTCTTCTCCTAGTTTTGCTCTCACCCTATGGAGTTTGTGAACTTTTCTTCTTCCCATGCTTTTTCTTTCTTGATTAGATTTACTTGTTAAAAAGTTGTTATTATAAAAAGAGATGTACTCAAGATTATATTGGAAGTGTGAATCCATTTTGTGAATTAGTTTGGAATGCAATTGCAGAAATTAAAGCCTTCATATATTGGATCATCTTGGTTGTGCAAATGACACTTCTGATTGGCTGGGAAAATTTTGATATTCTGCCTTCATTTTGCAAATAATGTTCTCATCGTTCATGATCATAATGCGACAACATTTCGAATGCTTTTGTTCAACTTGAATTTTTTTTTTTAATCTTATGTATAAGTAAAAAATTGCTAGAAGAATGGCAGCATGATTTTTTTTTTTCCAGTTGGTTGGGGGTGGGGGAGTTCCTAACTTTGGAAAGGAAAGAAATGCTTGGCTAGCTTTGTAATTTTTATCAGGATCTTGTGAGCTACATTGATAGCCTCTACAAGTTTTTTTTGTCTCTTTGATGTTATTTTCTTTATTAAAAAGAACAACAAAGTTTGTTCCTCTAAAGTTACATTATGCCTACAAGGCTGCAGTCTAGAGCTTCTCACTTATTTCAGATTCTTACATAAGAACCTCCTGAAGGTTATAGCTATAGTAGAGAAATCCTGAACATTGTTCTCTTGGTGAGAATGGATCATAGTATTGTATATGATAAAAATTAGAGAACGGTGGTGAACTGGTTGAAGTTGGAAGGCTCGGTAATGGTGACAGAAGAAACCATAATATGCTCATTCACATCAAATGACTTTGGTGCTTGAGTCCGTTGTAAACATGCTGCGGGGAATTAAGCAGTTAAATAGTCAAGGGTACACGGTGAAACCATTATTGCTGGTGCAAGGTACTGTGCACAAATCAAAGATAGAATTACTTAGAGACTATTTTGAGGAAAAATTGAGACCTAGTGTAAAGATTTAAGAATTTATAGAAGTTTGCATTAACAAGTGAAGGAGCCCTAGGTGGGATAATTTCTGAAGAAGGATGCATTACTCCTAACTTATATAGTCAGAATAAGGCTTACTGGGTCTGATAATGATTCAAAGGTAGTGTTCATCATTGGTTAACAAAGCAACAGAATTGGCTCTGTCTTAACAAGGAACTTGGCTCCATGGCTACATTGCTCATTTGTTTGCATTAATTATCAATGGTAATATCTATTATTTGGCTTCGAGGAATCTAAGAAAGTTAAAATGTTACTAGTGAAATTCGCTTAAAATAAGGACATCATAGATTCATGCTCATGATGCGAGGTTGACATCAATGTCTGGATCCTGCCTAATCACGCCATTTGCTTTGACAGCTCAGGTCCAATTGTGTTTTCAATTATTTGTCAATAGTTACAAATGGCTAGAGCTAACATGACTCCACGTAACTTGTGATAGTGCTCATGAATTATGATGCTTCTTATTCCTGAACCATTTAGATCTAGAAATCATGGATCTTGTTTCAAAGTGGCAAAGCAAGCTTTAGTAGTAATTCTAATTTGTATGATAACCTTTTTTGCAAATGCTTGCAAGGTATTTCCTTTGCTGCCCCAACTAGTAGTTTGGGATTAAGGTTTAGCTGAGTTGAGTTGAGCTGAGTTATAAGATGCTTCCTCTCCTTACCAGTTTCTTATAATTGCCACACTCTCACCCACATGCTCAAATCCACTCCCACTTACATTTGTTTATTAAGTAATTTTAAAGACCTAGGCTTGTATAGAAAACCAATTTTAAGGTGTATAGATAACCAATTTTAAGTTGTATAGAAAACCAATTTTAAGCATTGTAGCATTTTAGGCAAATGCTTGTAAGGTGCTCCCATTGCCTTCCAATTTCTTGCAACTTCTGTTCCCTTGCTTCCATGCTCAAATTCACCTCCACTTGCTTCCGCACCCAAGTTTCACTTCCATTCCGGCCTTCCCAGAGGCACCTTTGCTTTGCTGGAGAGGCAAGCAAAGACAACTGTATTGTGGATAGATGGTGGTCCATTGCACATTGCATTTGTCGTATCTGTTATGAACTTCCCTTGTGACAATAAAAAATTGGTTGAGAAGGCTGGTTATATAATGTTTGGTTGATAAATAGGGCTTTTGGATGGTCCCAAAACCATTATTTAGAAATTGTGGACCTTGTCCGACCTGTGTTGGCTGGGTCACAGGCCATGAGTTCAATTGTGGGAAACTGCAGTTGGCTGTCTGATTCAATTTTCTTCTACCCAAAATCCATTTCACCTTCATCCTCGGACGATCATGCCTTCACCATTTTGATGTCAATAATCAATCTAGGGGCTAGTTTTGGAACACCACACCTTACTCCCTATCATGGTTTGAAAAACTAGTTTCAGTATATACCACTCAAAACTTATCTAAGAACTCTAAAATAGTATGTGGGTTCTCAATTCAGGCAAACTCAAACCAAAATCACACCCATGCCACTCGAACCAACCCCAAATTGGGTGGTTTAGTGTAGATCAGGGTTGGTCCCCCCTATATTGACGTAGGACAACCTAAAGGGTTTGACTCTTTATGTTCTCTTAATATTTATGAAATGCAGGAATAAGGAAGTCGAGGTAGTAAAACTGAAAGTAGAAGACTTGTAGTACCTTTCCACTTGAAGGTTCTTTTGTGAAATACAATCTCATGCTTTATGATAAAATAATGGTTTAGAAGATTAAAGCTGAGATCAGAGTTGGATTAATTAGTCTAATAAAACTGCTATTCTGCCGATAGAAATCCAGTGCACAAATGCTAAGCAAGAAGGTGACAATGAGATGGGTTTTATTTATCACTTAGTAGGCACCTTTAAGCCTATCAAATCCAATCAGCAGTGAAGCACACAAACCACTCTTAATCAGCGGCTCGGTCTCCCTTGTGCTAAGCTCCTTAGAAAGTCTTCCAGTGAACTGATGACTGGAGTCTGGCCATCCTGAGTGATAAGCATTGCTAAATCTTAGTTCAATGTCTAATTTTTTCCATAGCACTGTCTATTAGAGGGCATATTGGTGTCTTGATCGGATGTAATGCTCCCCTTTCGTCATAAGGCGTGGTTTCTTACCACCTAATGATGATCAAATCACGATCATGGGGTAGCCGGGTTCTAATTCCATATGCAGATTAGGAAGCTTATAGCCATCTAACAGTCGATGGGTGGATATAGGTAGGGTGCGATCGGGCTGAGCTGAGTTGAGTAACTGGAAGCTTGAGCTCAAGTCGACTCAAAATACTCGAACTCAAAATTTGGCTCAAGATCGATCGAGCTTTAATGTCCCAAGTTCGAGCTCGGCTCAATAAAAAATAGACAAAACTCGAGATTGACTCGACTTGAGTCAACTATCAACCAAGCCATACTCAAGCTCGAATTCAAGCCTTAGCCCATTAATAATATATATTAATATATATATATATATTATAAATAAAAATGCTATTATTATTAATATATATAATTTGAGTAGGCTCGAGCCGAATATCCTATTACTCGAGCTCAATGATTACTGAGTCGAATTGAGCTTGAACTCGACTTGAGCTCGAGTAGCTTAACTCGTTTACACCCCTAGGTATAGGATGTAGACAGTTGCGACTGGAAGGTGTTGCATCAACCTTAGAATTTAAGCTTTTGGCTGGTTTTTGAATGGATGGGAGGATGTGTTTTTAGGCTGAGATAGTAGGAACAGATAGGAGTAAGAGAGAGGAGAGAGAGAGAGCATCTAGACTCACTTTGTGGGGTCTCACACCTGACTTTTATCACATAGAGGCAACTTAATGAAATGAAAGGAAACTCATTTTGTTCATCAATGTTACATGAGATCCCCCTGTGTGGTGCGGGAACGATTTATGACAAATATGCGCCTGGACTAACAGATAATTACAAGCCAATCTTTCTTCAAGCCTAGCAACTAAGGTTTGCCATACCGTGCCGAATCGGCCGGTACACCCCATCTCGTACCGGATCGGCGGGGAACCGGCACGATTCGGTCAGTAAAATCGGTACACCGGCGGTATCGAAGAATAAAGAATGAAAAGTGAGAAAGAGAGAGAGGGAGGGAGGGAAGGGAGGGAGGTGGGAGCCGTCGGAGGCCGGCGGTGGCCGGCTGCGGCCGTCGGAGGGCTTCCGAGCCCCGTATCATCCGATAGGACTTTCAAGAGAGCAAAAAAGAGAGAGAGAGCGCTCGGAGGGGGGGCGGGGAACCTACCGGACAGACGGTGCCTCCGTTGCGAGGCTCCCGGTGGCCGACGAGCCGACGCCGACGGCCTGAGGGCGGTCGAGCGGGTGGAGCCCCTCCATGGCTCTGCCCCCTTCTTCTTTTTCGAAACAGACGACGTCTGTTTCGATTTTTTTTTTAATTTTAAATTTATGAAGTCGGCAACTGGGTTGCCGACTTAAAATTTTTTTTTTAAAAAAATAAAAATCGTGAAGCCGGCAAATCGTTTGCCGACTTCACTTAAAACCATGTTTTTAAAAAAAATTGCGAAACAGGGGCGATGCCCCTGTTTCACGCCTGCGGTGCCGCGCATGTGGACGGCGCCCTCCGACGGCCACGGCGTTCAGTCGGAGGCCGTCCGGCGGCCCCCGCCGGCTCCTTCCCCTCCCTCTTTTTTTTTTCTTCCTCTTTCTCTCTCTCTATTTCTCTCAATTTCTCTTTTTTCTTCCGGTTCGGATCGTCGGTTCGGTACGGTATGAAATCATACCGAACCGTACCGCCGGCCGGCCGAAACGGCTGGCGGTACCGGTTCAGCAAACCTTGCTAGCAACTATTAATGGCCAAGTGCGGTAGCTTGTAAGGCAAACGATCTTAAGATACACTAAACATTACTTGGTACTCAAGCAAGTGCTAATATGAGATAACTTGCTGGTTGAGTAACTTTAAAATAAAATAAGACTTGCTCAGCACTCAAGTGACCTAAGTAGCTAAATAATATTACATAGGCCTATTTAGCAAGATCAACGATAACACAAAGGCCCCATAAGACCTAAGAAGATCAATTTTAGTTTTCATTTGTCCATGGAAA
Organism: Elaeis guineensis; assembly: GCF_000442705.2. NCBI lineage: Eukaryota > Viridiplantae > Streptophyta > Magnoliopsida > Arecales > Arecaceae > Elaeis > Elaeis guineensis. The sequence goes on along the minus strand of NC_025996.2, from coordinate 51,952,141 downwards.
CTCCTAATCTGCTGTCTATAGATTCATTTTGTTTTCATTTTAGTTTTCATTTTGTTTTCTACTTGATGTCGATAATAAGTTTTAAACTCATATTGGTCTCTGTCACATATCAAGGTGGAATCAATGTCCAAACACAGCAGTACTGCTTGGTACAGCTCAGTTGTGGGTGAAAAGGCCGGTACTCCATTTTGGAGATAGAGTAACCATGTGTTTGTTTGAATTTCAGTTCAAGCAAATAAACAACAAATCAACTTGTGAAGCAATTAAATTTTAGGAATTTAATTCAGTATTAGGTTGAAATAGGTAATGTTAGATGTCGACTTCAAGATAATAGAGCAATCATGCTAATCTAAGGATGCTCACCAATTGTATGTATAAGAATAGTAGAAATTGAAATCTTCACTATATTTCTACATAATTTTACATTGTATCTGTCTCTTTAAAAACCTTGATGCCATGCCTACTTGCTCATTACGATATGAATATGTACATTTAAATATTTGCTGAAGATGTTATAAATGTGTTTTTGATTTCAAGTTATGTGATTCTATGTGATAAATACACATGGCATTGGGTACAACATGCTTTGGGCACTTAATCTATTGTCCTGTCTTGTTTCAGCCAAGAAAACATGATATAAAGGTCAACCATATTTTGGAGGCCAAAAGATGTCATAGTAAGGGTGTCCGATCAATACCCTTGTTGGCACAATCCTTGATATGATACATGCTGTACTGGGTTTGATCCTCGATATTTCAAACTTTGCTTCCTGTCATCCTCCTCTCTTTGTTTTGTCAATGTGGCAGCCATATCAGTAGCAATGATAGTAGGTGGTGGTGGTAGAGCAGAAGGCTGAGTAGATGATGGGAGGTGAGTTGGCTTCTTAAGAGGGAAAGATGGGATGGGGAAGAGGTTTTTTGGGGCTGGGGAAGAGAAGAGGAGGGAGGGAGCGAAGAAGAAGCTGAGGGTGTGAGGATGTTCCTGCAGATGGAACACCAATAGAAGAAAACTGGAGATCAGACTTGGGGCCGTCTGTCTTTTTTATTAATAACTTAGCAGCCATGAACCATAACTGGAATGGTCGAGGCGAATCAAATGGTTGAACCATTCAGTTCAATGGTTCAAAGCATGTTTTTAAATATTTTGGAGTGTGGGCTGACCCAACCTGTATTTTTGCCAATACGCAATGTGAATCAGATAGATCAACCTGCCAACATGGACAGGTTTCTGAATATTGATTGCTGCTTGAAAGAATAAACTGAAGTTCTAGCATAACATGATTGAAGATAGCTTTAGTTGAAGTAAATATAATGCCTCAACTCAATCTCCATCAAAATGCGACTTGGTTACTCTTTCTTAGACATGATGTTGATGTATCATGTGCGTATGTGAATTGTATTACCATTTATAGCTTCTCGTGTGCTGCATCTTAAATTGTTCCCAAGCGGATTTTTTTTAAATGCTATTACTGCTATATAGTTTGAACCCTGTCATGATAATTTTGGAGAAATTATGTGAGATCAACATGTGTAATATCAACGAAAGTTGGATCTTTTAGCCATCATTAGCACACTTCACCCTTTTGGGTTCAAATTGCAAATCAATTGCTGTATCTTGCCAGAATCAGATGAAGCAACTGGCTTTTGGTTGTCCCTGCAAGAGAAGTTCAATGATTCAGCTGGATCTTGAAATTGGTATTTGGACTGTTTTTCCTTTTGGTTGGTGAGGAGCGATTTGAGACTTTCTCTATCTGGCTGATTTTAGTTGTTATTATCTACATGCTCATCCCTTCTATAACTTTATATTGACATGTTTATTTTTATTTGTTGCCCCTATCCCATCAGCCCCATGATGTCGAGTCTAATGTACGTTCACTTCGAACTCTAATAAATGGGATGATTTGTAACCAATACCAGAGCTAGACTTCAACTTGATACATGAAAAGATTACTCTTTTTATAGTAATGGGATTGTGTAAAACAAACTCTGTGCTCAATTGTGATAGCTTGTAGATAGATTTATCAACTTTTTTCTTTTCTTAACGGGAAAGTACAATTTTCGAATGTGCGAGTTCCTCAATTAGCGGTGTTGCATCCATTACATTGTATTGGTTACATACTTGCATCATCCAAATAAATGTCATCATTCGACACTAGCTGAGAACATGTCTCAGGGGTGATGTGACTCTGGTTGGCTCATTAATGATGCAAAACTATCAACTAGTGGTGTTGCATCTGTTAGATTGTATTGGTTACATACTTGCATCATCCAAATAAATGTCATCATTCAACACTAGCTGAGAACATGTCTCAGGGGTGATGTGACTCCGCTTGGTTCGTTAATGATGCAAAACTATCATTAAATATAAAATTCTATAGTTCCTCAGTCTGTTATATATTATTGTATGTTAGATGTTATATATGATGTTGATTTGATGAGGTCCATAATAGAGTTGTTTGTACATCTTGGGAGATAATGCCTTTGCTCTGATCATTCTTTCCATTTATATCATGTTTCCGAACAGTACTCTGCTCCTATCTTGTTTTCACATTCTAATAATCGCCATGTTTACTCCACTTACAGGTTCTACCACCAGTGGAGGCTTTCGGCTCTGCCAACTTTAGCCTGGTGAGAGAGCTATCATCTATTATACAGTGTTTATCTGTGAGATAATAATTTTAGGAATTTAGCTTCCATGTGCACGACCTGATAGCAAGGGCTTAAAAAGGTTACTTCCTGGGAGTTGTGATGAAAGATGATAAAGGTTTGCCATAAATCCAAGAATAAATATTTGGCATTGGATGAACCCCCATTAAACGATAGAATTGGTGCATATAAATAGCCCAACTATGTGCAATCATGGAACTATAGGAATAAAAGGCATTACTTGTTTTTCTATAATTATTTGTGTTTTTTCTTATGATTCAGATGCTATGATACCAAATACTTATGTTGATATCTTCTTGTATTTTATCACGTTTTAAATAGGAACTAAAGGTTGTACTGAAAAATAAAAAAGGAAATATTGGGTGTTCCCCTTTATCAAATTCCAGTAGTCAGTGTGCTTGACAAATATTTTACCTGAGGACTCCATTAGAATGCACATTACTCTTAACTTCTTGTTGCCTCACACTGAGGTTAATATTTTAGAAATCAACATGGTGATAGCTGGGCATCACACAAGGATCCAGGGGGGTATCATACATATACCAGACATGTTATGAGGAATTTTACTTGATTCTTTTTGATGCCTATACTGATAGATCACAATGATACCTTCAACCTGTTCAGATAATTTTCGATTTTGGGCATTTCATCACACATGATATGACCAAACCTTTCTCTTCCTTTGCTGTTGGCCAAATTTCTTGTTGTTCAGCATGCGGGCTATTCCTGCTTTTTACACACTGTTTTTTGTCATTTCATTTTTTAGCGACAATTAGTTCAGTTTTTGGTTCTTTTAATCCATTATATTGTTCCATATGTAAATGAAAACATACATTTGTAAATGGTGAGTTTTTAAATGCTTATGCAGAATCTGATTGCTACTAGGCTGGGGGTTCAGAAAATCTCAGGAATTACGGTATTTGATGCTTATCAAAAGAAATTGTATGACCCATTACCAGAGATGGAGGTCAGTGCTTCAGTTCTTCAGAAGTTGGCTTTGCTTCCACATTAAACTACAGTCACCTGCAATTTGGATATATAAACTATAATCAAATTTATAATGTTATAATTGCAACATTGAGTTTTCTCTGAAGTTTTTTACAATGTCACTGTTCATCTATGCAGATTTTTGTTGATACAGCCTGAGTTTTGGGTGTCCTGCTACTGGGGGGCGCTATGATAATAGAATTCACCGTGACAGCTTCAGGCCTGTAGTTCATTTGCGCCATGTAATTCCTCTGTTATTTTCCACTACATTCTTATGTTGAACTTCTTCAAGTGTACATACAGCTACGCTTATTATTTATTCATGAGTTAATGTAAACCTTACAAATGTGGTTACCATCCAGGAACCGAATGCTAGGATCTATCATTGTTGTCCGCACTCTGTATCTTAATTGCAAATTCAATTATTTTTATGTTCTTTGGTTTGCAAGTAAATTAGGACAATAAGTTATTATCTAAATGGTTATGTACGAAATATGATTGGTTGATGTGGTTTCATTCAAACCATCTTGATTCTAGACAATAACTTATAAACTAAATGGTTATGTACTAAATAGGCATATTTCATGTGCTTTCATTCAAACCAACTTGATTCTGGACCTTTTGTTGGTTTCTTCCACCTGGATAGTGTCAATGAATCCAACAATTGGACGTTATTCACTCATTGCTTGACTACAAGGGTTGTCATGGTTTACTGTATTGATCCAAGTGAAAACACATCAACTTTGTTAGAACTGAAGCCATATGTTTTTATCATATCACCGGCCAACTGTAGTGAGCTGAACCTGGGAGTGTGTTGACTAATTCAGATAACTCTTTGATCTCACTCGATTCATTTTGCTCCTGTTGAGCCAATCAGAAGAATCCTACATTTTAAATCGAGTTGCTCGGCTACATCCGCCGTCACATTGTTGCCGCTTTGCTGGGCTATTATTACAAACATCAAAGAAGACGTCCAATTAAGAGAACCAAGCAATCTGGAGCCTCCTTTTAAATGATTGCCTTCGATAGATCATATGATGCTTATTGTTCCGGCCAAACACCAGCAACAGTGATTATTGTTAAATATTTCGATTTTATATAGAATGCGGACCTTCTAAACTAATCTGTGTCAAACATCATCTCTTCATACGATGAATGGATAAGTCTTCTGTTAAACTGCTCCGGAAACCCCAGCCTACCTGTTGCTGCCCTGCTCATTTACCAGACATATGGCCACGCTCTAAACAATCTTGACAAGTTCCAGTGCACCCAGGCTCCCCTCTCCCTTCCCCGCCCCAAACAACCGACCCTTTTCTTTTTTTTTCGCCTGTGGTGTAGAAAATCTGATGTGGAGCACACCGCTTCACCCAATTGGTCCACATGATGCCCTCATGGCCGATCTGACTGGACTTTCATAGGCACGGAAAACTAAGGACGATGTGTTGTCCCATCACCAAATATATTTAATGCACGTCATAATCTGTTTTTCAAATTTATCTCAATTTTAACGTGACTAAAATGTTTTTTCTCTCAAAGATGACTTTTTTAATATCTTGTTATCTGGTTGGACATTGCGAATGTTGTTTTTCTCTCTCTTCTTTCTCTTTTTTTTTGTTGAGTTTTTGTCCGTCCAAGAAAAAATTTTTCAGCCACAATTTTGCGTCCGAGGCTTTTGAGTAGCATCTAGATAATATACTTTCATCCAAACAACTTGTCCCACCCATCGGGAAGTAAAATGTCATATGTAGATGCTTTTTTATGATTTTGTGGTCGTTCTTTTATTACAACAGCTCTTTGGTAGTTAAGCGAAGTTAATGCATTAGTTAGGTTTCAAATGGAGTTCTCTTTTCAGTTAATGCATACAACATATTATAAAAATGCTATATGAAAATATAATAAGGATGTCATGACATTTCAGGTTGATATTATGATATCAACTTGAAAGTATATTTTTGGATATTTTTATGATATCCTGGATCAAATTTATGACATTCAATATTAAAATTATAACATCCGCTACCTAAAACGCATATCGAAGGAAGTTTCGACAATATTATGACATTCTAGGTCCAAATAATAACATCATGTTGATATTATGATATCATGTGTCAATATTCTAACATTCTATAAGTAAAATAAAATAATTTTTTTTTTTGATATTTTTATGACATTCTGGATAAAGATGATGATATTGGATATAAAAATTATGACATGTTGTAGGTAAAATGCATATCGAAGATAGTTTTGACGATATTATGATATTTTAAATCAATATTATCATATTATATATCAATATTATGATATGCTATAGGAAAAATAAATTGAAGAATTTTTTTTGATATTTTTATGACATTGCATGTTGAAATTATGACATCCTATACCTAAAATGCCTTTCGAATGCACGTTTTGATATTTTTATGACATTGTGGGTCAATATTATGATATTCTAGATTAATATTATGACATCCTGCAGGTAAAATAAAAATAAAAAATTTATTTTTAATATTTTTATATCATTCTATGTCAAAATTATGACATTTGACGTTAAAATTATGACATCCTGTACATAAATGATGATATCGGATGAAATTATGATATCTAAGATTCAAATGATGATATTATACGTCAATATTATGATATTTTGTATATAAAAGAAAATGGTAGAGCTTTCTTTTGATATTTTTATAATATTCTGGATTGAAATTATGATATCCAATCTTCAAATTATGACATCCTGTAGGTAAAATACCTATGAATTATACTTTTTGACAATTTTATGACATGCAGTTACAAAATTATGACATTCGATGTTAATATTATGATATCATGTTGTTAAAACACCTCCGAAAAGTGGTTTTGACAATATTATGATATCTTGTAGGTAAAATTATGATATCCTAGGTTAATATTATGACATCCTGTAGGTAAAACACCTCCGAGATATACCTTTTTGATATTTTTATGATATCTTGAGATAAATTATTACATTATTGTATAATATAATGACATCATGCAGATAAAACACCTTCTGAACATAGTTTTGATAATATTATGATATAGTTGATCAAATTTATTAGCTTTTTTTTTTTTAACTTATGACATTTTGTACGTATAACTCCTCCGAAGTATACTTTATTATATTTTTATGACATCTTAGATCAAAATTATGACATTCTGTAGATAAAATGCCTACTGAAAATAGTTTTTTTGATAATTGATGACATTTTGTGTTAAAAATTATGGCATTCTGTAGGTAAAATGCATACCATATATGGTTTTAACAATATTATTACATCATATATCAAAATTATGATAGTATATATTATGACATTTTGGTATTGACATCCTATAGGTAAAACACCTCCTAGTGATTGTTTTGACAATCTTATGACAGCATGTGATGGTTCTCTTGAGAATCCACTTTTTTCTATTGCACCATATTTAGATAATGATAATATTGATCCTCATATTAGAATGGAGTTTAATGCAGTAACCGATGTTTACAGTTTCTACAATGCTTATGCGAGAAGAGTCGGTTTTGGAATCACAATTGTGTACAGTAAGTCCAATAAAAAAAAATTATGCTTCAAACATCTAGCATGCTGGAGGAAAGAAAAATCTAGAAAAATAGATAATTTCATGAATCCTAGGGACGCCGACAAAATTGATTGTAAGACCTCAATAAAGGCTAGACTTAATAATAAGATTGGTAAGTGGAGATTGGAGGATGCTATTCTAGAATATAACCATGAGCTATCTATATCAACCGTCGCTTATCTACGGTCCCACAGGAAGATCAGCACACCAGAAAAAGTAGAGATTACAAACATGCATGCCATGAATATACCTATAACTCAAATATACTTTGCCATGGTAAGAAGGAAAGGGAGAAGAAGGCAATTAGAATTCACAGAGAAGGACGCTCAAAATTACATTTGTCGGAAACATCAAAGTCAGTTGAAAGAAGAAGATGCACAGTTAATGATTGTCCACTTCACACAAATGTAAGTTAAAAATATAAATTTCTTCTATACATTGGACTTGAATAGCAATGCACAGCTACAGAATGTGTTTTGGATCCATCTAAGGTCAAGAATGGCATGCACTTACTTTGGTGATGTATTGACCTTTGACTCCACTTACCTCACGAATACATACCAAATGCCATTCTATCCATTTGTAGGAGTTAACCACCATGAATAGTCCATCTTATTTGGTGGTGCATTATTGTCGGATGAGAGGACAGACTTTTAAATGAGTATTTTAGTCTTGAGTAGATGGAAATGGTGGTAAAGCGCCTAATGCCATCATCACCGATTAGGATAAGGCGATCGAGACTGCTGTCAAGGAGATTTTTCCTAGTGTACGACATCGGCTTTATCTTTGACACATCTTGAATAAGATCTCTGAAAAGATAGGCCATATTTGCACCGTACATTTCAAATTTATGGTTGAATTCGATGATTCTGTATATGACACAGTTACGATGCAGTTTTTTGAGGAGAAATGGGGACAACTGATGGACAAGTATGAAGAATGCAAGAGTGTAGATTGGTTGCATGATCTCTACGAATGCTGGGATAAATGAGTTCCAGTTTACCTCACAGATACATTTTTTGCACATATGTTGGAATCATAATGTAATATTCTTCTTGTAATCTTTATACAATATTATGTAACACTATATTAGTAATCTCCTTTACTTCTGACATCTTTTCTAAGCATGTCCTCCTCTCAGAGGAGTGAGAGCATTAACCACTTTTTTAATAGATCTGTGAATTCGAAGATCACCCTGAAGAAATTCATCGAGAAGTATGAGGATGTGTTGGAGAAAAAATATGAAGCAGAAAATCAACAAGATAATAAATCCTTACAGATTAAAGATTTTTTGAAGACATCCTCATTTTTTGAGAGGCAAGCAGAAGTCATGTACACAAGTTGCATATTCAAAAAATTTCAGATGGAGATACTAGAGATAGCTGCATCAAATGCTAGATTAACAGAAGAAGCTAACAACGTCGTTGTTTATTCCATGAAGTCATTTGACAGAATTGAAGTTAATAGAATTGAAAAGTAGATTGTCAAAGACTATAGTATATTGTGGTGCAGCCGGTTGGAGGAAGTGAAATGGCAGCGTAGATCATTCAAATTTTGGAGATACTTGTGCAGGCACGCTTTATTTGTTCTCCATCAAAATGAAGTATTTCGTATTCCTGATAAGTACTTTCTCAGCAGATGGTGCAAAGACATGAAATACAGATTCGATGAATACGATTGCGATGTCCAATTCTAAGATAGGAGCACCAAAAAATCTAGGTATGTCATCATTCTGTAATTGAATTACAATATGGTATCTATAACTATGACAACCTGTTACAGCATATGGATACCTTATTTCGTATAGGTATGCTTTGATGAGTCATTAATTGATGAAGCTTGCAGAGGTTGCCTCCATATCTGAAGATGCATTTAACTTAGTGATAGCTAATCTAAGTGCATTATTTAGAAGAGCAGTATATGCTAATATTTTCACACAGACAAGCTCGAAATTTGTTATTCGAGATCCTGAAAACTGCCATAAAGGGGCAGCCAAGAGGGAGGAAAATAAAGAGTGGAGTCGAAAAGAAGTCAAAGAAAGATCCGAACAAGATATCTGGTGATCCATCTGCCAAAGAGAAAGGTAAAAGGCCTGCTAAAAGACAGAGACATCTCCAGATGAAGTGCTGAAGGTAGTCCAATAAATAAGTGTGACCAATCAACCATCCTCTGATCTATTTTTGGATGAGTTTGATGCATACATCTCCAGCCAACTAACACAAGAGAGAGTTTGATCCGCATGATTTGGACCATAGATAGCATAATTCTACATTCTGATATATTTTTTATTCCACTTTATTATTATTTTGACCTACGATGTCAAAATCTGACATAGGATGTTATTTTTCTATATTCGGAGATATTTTATTTGCCACGATGTCATAATGTTGACACTCAATTCATAATTCTAATGCAGGATGTTATAATTTGATGATGTTTGCTCTGTGAATGTCATAACTTTGACATGTGATAAGTCATATATTTATATATTTATTTTAAATATTTTTAGATAATTAATGGTGCTAACATCTTTTAAAAATTTTAATTTTATAATTAAATTAAATTTTTTTATAAAAATAAAAAATTTTGAAACATAAAAAATTAGAGCATATTTATGAAAAATAGATGTCATACTGATTGAGAAATTTAAGTACCAAAATAATTGAAGAATTAATGAAAAATTTAATTTATATTTTTTTTTATTTTTCAGACACAAAATCCAAGCAAAAATATCCAAAAATCCATTTAAAAAAGCCTTCGATGCATGATGGACCAATCGGTTGGTCCATGGAATCAGAGGTGCGGTCCACAAGCATAGTTTTGCCGATCTCTATCGCGGTCCATGGGAGAGCGGCTGAGTTTTTGTGTTGATTAATGGTTGAGATCGCATGGAACACCTGATCGAATGGCTGAGGATGCGTTATCCCATATCCAGTAGTGATGGCCCACATCAACTGCATGATCGGACGGTTGCAGTTTGCTTTGGTGTTTGATCGAACAGCCAACAATGTTTTCGAGTGAAAGAAGACTTTTGGGAGCTATTTTTGTGCCATCCAATGGTTTGAATTCAATCCATCATGCAATCAGACGATCTACAACGTTTCCGATTGATATAAGAAGAAAATGATGATTTTTTAAGCTGATCTCAGGGGTTCAATGCAGATCCAATGGTCAGAACATAAGGACATGCTTTGGACACATTTTGGATACTATTTTGAGGGATTTTGGGACTCCAAAAATTATCAGGACTCAGAAAAAGCAGCATCTATAAAAAGAGGGCTGCGATACAAGAGAAAAAATGATAGAAAAAATTATAAAAAAATAATAAAAAATAAAAAAATATAGGGATCTAAAGAGAAATAGAAAAGTCAGTTCGCTTCACAAAATATAAAGAAAGAAAGAGAGGTTATCAACCACCTTCCCGATGAGACTACACTGATCAACTTCAGATCTTTGCTATATTTTATTTTATTTTATTATTTTTTTAATTTTTTTATAATTAAAATTAAATTTTAATTAATGTAAAATTTATTTTATCACACTTTTAAATTTTTATTTTTTATTTTTATTGTAAGTAGATGCTAAGATCTAATTAGTAGATCTTGGTATCAATTTATTTTTATGCTCTTTAAATTTTTATTTTTTATTTTTATTATAAGTAGAAGCTAAGATCTAAATAGTAGATCTTAGTACCAAGTTTATTTTTCTGTATTATTTAATTTTTATCTTTTATTTATAATTTTATTTTCAAAATCTTTCTTTTTCTTTATAAAAATCAAAGATTTCAAATTAGCACTACCTTCTCTGTAGATTCGATCTGACTCATCACTTTCTACATAGTTTTAATATTTTTTAAAAAAAATTAAAATTAATTTGATAATCATGGTGTCCTAACGACAACATCGTGAGCTATCAATTTTGGTACCATTATCGGAGAAGGCACCAATTTTAATGTTTGATTTTTTTGATTTTTTTGTAAATATAGTTTAATAACTTTTTTTATTATTTTTTTTGTAAAAAAAATCAAAAAAAAAGAGAGATAGAAAGCTTTCAATTTTGCTTGGTGAGATCAACCCTAACCCTAGATTTTTTTTTTAGCATTACTTGCTTTCTTTTCAAATTAACTTAAAAATTACCCATATAAACCTAATAAAAATCACATGACAAGAGTAGAAACTTAATTGTTTAGAGCATTCATCATTTTAGATTTAATTTTGATGATCGCTCGAGACAAGATAAGCTTTCATGTTTAATTAGTTTTATGTATCTATTTTAGTTGCATAGAATCTCTTATTTGAAATTGGTTGTGCATATTCATATCAAAATAATTTAAAGACAACACCTATTAATAAGATGAGGTAGAGATTTCATCATCCTTTTTTAACCCAAAATAACCAACCAGCATCCCGTATTAACCCAAGCCTAATTAAAAATTTAGTAGACGTTGACCCTAGGATCAATTGAGTTCAGTTCGAGTATTATGGTGAAGTCAAGTGCAAAGTAAGTTTGGACTCATCCCTGAAACTGATGTTTAAGGCAAGAGGTTAAAAAGGCTAAGCCTAAGTAGACTCATGGTTATTTAATTAGTTACGTTAGTTTACCTGACCAATCCAATTGGTGTCTAAGATAAGCAACGGGGGGACTCCCACGATCCCACTTCTTACCTGGCTAGTTGAAGGATGTGAGAACAGATCCAACTTGCATCTAGGTTGAGCCACTCTACATCGAATTGTTAGATCTAAGAAATCCATAGATGTTTAGGTTTAATTGTTTGCTAACTTACGATTGAAAAAAAATAAAAAATATAAAAAAAATATAAACCACACATATTAGGGTTTGCACTGGTACATACATGGTAGGAGATCTCTTTTTTCTGACTTAGTTGAACCCAATCCGAATTGAATGACTGATCCATGTTAAACCTGAAAATCAAATGGCTGAACCACCTAAGCAGATGAAGGAATACTTTATTCCTTTCACCTATAATCCATCGACTTGTATCCACTTATCTGATATTTCTACAAGCTATTATGAGATCAAGTCGATCATAATCTAGATACTCCCATTTTTCTATGGGAATACCAATGAAGATCCTTACAAGTATCTAGATGAGTTTTTAAAAATCTATTCCATGGTGAAGATCCTAGATTTTTCTAATGATGCACTTAGACTGACCTTAATCCCCTTCTCACTTAAGGACAAAGTCAAGTACTGGCTTGGCACAATAGGGAGACCAATCCGAACTTAGGCTGAATTGCAGTATGAATTTTTTAAGAAATTCTATCTCATAGGTCGAACCAACGTCATGAGGTGAGCCATCACTAGATTTGCTCAGCTTCCAAGGGAACAAATTTATGAATCATGGGAGAGACTTAAGAAACTTCTTAGAAAATGCCCACACTATGGTCTACCTAAGTGACAAATTGTTCAAGCTTTCTATGAGAATTTAGGAGATCAATACAGATAGATGGTAGATGCATCTTGTGGAGGTGCATTCATGAGCAAGAGTGAGGATGAAGTCCATGACTTGTTTGAAATCTTGAGTGAAAATTCGATCAACTATGCTTCAGTATCTTCTTATGAAGGGTCGATTTCTCACCAAAAGCAGGTAGAAATTTTTGAGATCAAATATTTAGACTCTAGTTCTAAGGCTGACTTAAACTTGATAAATAAAATCAACCTTTTTGCCCAAAAATTAGATCAGTTCCTAGCCCTAGGTCAACAATCTCTTATACAATACACACCATCTCCCAATTATCAGAAGATTTGTTCTATCTATCTAGTCCAACCTATCATGTTAGTGAATGTCCCACGACTGTACAGTTTCCACCTTTCATTCAAGATTAAGTTCAAGCTGCTCAATGCTACTTCAAACTGATTAATGATCCATTTTTAAATACATATAACCAAGATTGAAGGAACCACTCTAATTTTTCTTGGAGATCCCAACCGACACAGGCTCAGATCTAAATTTTTTTGATGCAAAACTTTCAAAATAGGCCCCAATACCAGAATATGCCTATAATAGAGGTTAGTCTAGTCAACCTATCCAGCCACCATATTATAATCAGCCTTCATACTCATCTTCTCAACAGACCCCTCTAGCCAATGATAGGTTTAACCAACTTCAGCAAATGATTATGATCCAACAGCAATCCATCGCTAAGCTAGAAGCTCAAATAGGACAGTTAGCTGAGGCTACCATGAGGAGAGAATCAGGTCAATTACCAAGCCAAGCAATAGCAAATTTTAGAAACAACCCACCCACCCACCAACCATCTGAATCTAGTCGTCAATCTAATGTCCCATCTAAGAATTCTCAATTTGAGAATGCTACAGTAATTTTTGAGCTTAGAAGTGATAGGATTCTTAAGAACCCATATTAAGATTAGATGAGAGAGACTAGTACTGATGCTAGCCAAAATGAGAACTTAGAAGAAGATGTTAGTACTGAGACTAACCCAATAGAAGAATCTAAGCCCAGAACTGATACTGATGCTGGTTCCAATCTGAGTAAGAAAGATAAAGAAAAGAAGAGAATAGATGAATTATTCGAGACATATAAATCAAGAGTCTCATTCTCTTCAGCCCTAGAAGCCGGTTCTTCCTCTCTAGAATTATCACCTCCTCCAGAACCGAAGCCACCCTTGGTCATACCTGAGTACGTATGTTTAGAATCAAGTGACACCCTTCCGATATCCATTACATCAAACTTAACTTCTAATCCAAAAACTCAATTCATGAGCATTTTAGAAGAACAAATAGGAGAAATTCTCAACAAATAAGTGTCTGTGAATATGTTTGTAAATTATCTTCTTAAAATAAGAAGGATGAAATTGACTAAGAATGGGGTCGTAAACTACTTTCTGGATATTGGCAATAAAATACTGAAATTTATCAATAAAAGAATTGTAGGCCATCTTCTTGAGATTAGCAATCCAGAACCATTGGAATTTATCAATCCAATATTTGATACAGGATAAGCAGAATCTGTATGGTCTGGCTAAAAACAGTAAACTTAGCACTTTCTGGAAGGCAACCCAGCTTCTGCTTTTTGATATCTTTTGTATTTTATTTAGGTTAATCAAGTTTTACTTAATATCTTTTGTAGAGATTTGAAGACAATATTATCTAAGTTGGAGAGAGAATCAATTTTAAAAAGACTTCTGGATCAGGTGATATCTCTTCTTTTCTTTTTTTTTGTATGCACCTTTTATTTTTCTTACTCCATTGAGGACAATGTCAACTAAGTTGGAGGAGATAATAATTTTTTTTTTAGTCCTTGAAAAAGTTAGTATTTAGCGTTTAAGCACCTGATTATGCTTAAGAATCGAGTTAAACCAAGTAATTTTTTTTAAAAAATTGATGCACAGATCAGAGAGTTTGTGAGATACCGAGAGATGACGTATTAAGAAAAATTAATAAAGAGTTTAAGTTTAGAGTATAAATATTTTTTTTGAGCATTTCTAAATCTTTCTACTAGCATTAAAGAAGAGTTTACTTCTTATGAGCTTGTGTAGGATAACTATACATTTCTTCATATAAATTTTTTTTTTAAGTATTTCATGCTGAGTAACCAGGCCTCTTTGCCTAAGCAAGCATTGAGTTTCATGTAAGAAAGTATGAAGGGCAAAGAAGCTTTATTGTAAAGCTAGTTTTAACTCGTAGCCTGTTTGATTCGAACAAATAAATTCAAAGGATATTTTATACCTAGTGCCCTAAAGTCATCTGGTTCGAGAGTTATTAGCTGAAAACTCGCTACATGGATCAGACAGAAAGTTTAAGGGGTTAAGACACTCAATAGCAGTATAATGTTAAAAAAATATAAAATATATATAAAAAATTTAATAAATGAAGGACAGAAGTAATAATACACTTATCCATATGAAAGTTAATGATTTGGAGATAAAGGTAGGAATAATTTAGAAAAAATCAAAAAAAAATATTATTCTTGACTTAATTTTCATATTGATAAGTACTAATACTCCAATGACATACTTCACTCACGTTCTACTGAACATTGGTAGCCCTTTTTGAAAATTACCTGATAAAATTTGAAACTCTAAGTTAAAAGGTACTAAACTCTAAATCTTTTCTTTACTCGAGGATGAGCAAAATTCAAGTTGAAAGGTGTGATAAGTCATATATTTGTATATTTATTTTAAGTATTTTTAGTAATTAATGGTGTTAACATCTTTTAAAAATCTTAATTTTATAATTAAATTAATTTTTTTATAAAAATAAATAATTTTAAAAATATAAAATTAGAGCATATTTATGAAAAATAGATGTTAAACTGATTGAAAATTTAAGAACCAAAATAATTAAAGAATTAATAAAAAAATTATTTATTTTTTTTATTTTTCATGCACAAAATCCAAGCAAAAATCAAGCAAAAATATCAAAAAATCTATTTCAAAAAGCCTTCGATGCACGATGGATCGATTGATCGATCTATGGAATCTGGGGTGCAGTCCATAAGCATAGTTTTGCCGATCTTTGTCGCGGTCCATGAGGGAGCGGCTGAGTTTTTGCACTGATCAATGGCTGAGATTGCATTGAACACCCGATCAGATGGTTGAGGATGCGCTATCCCATATCCAGCAATGGTGGCCCACATCAACTATGCAATCAGACGGTTGCGGTTCACTTTGACATATGATCAAACAGCTAGTAATGTTTTCAAGTGAAAGAAGACTTTTAGGAGCTATTTTTGCACCATCCAATGGTTTGAATTCAATCCATCGCATGATTGAATGATCCACAATGTTCCCGATTGATATAAGGAGATAAATGATGATTTTTTGGACTGATCTCAGGCATTCAATGCAGATCCAGTGGTCAGAACATAGGGACATGCCTTGGACACATTTTGGATACTATTTTGAGAGGTTTTGGGACTCCAAAAATTATTAGGACTCAAAAAAAGTAGCATCTATAAAAAGGAGGCCACGGTACAAGAGAAAAAATAATAAAAAAAATTATAAAAATAAAAAAAAATTAAAAAAAGTATAAAAATCCAAAGAAAAGAAAGTGAGAAGTCAGTTCGCTCCATGAAGTACGAAAAAAGAAGGAGAAATCATCAGCTATCTTTCCGACTATGTTGCACCGATCAACTTCAATTTTTTATTACATTTTATTTTATTTTATTATTTTTTAAATTTTTTATAATTAAATTTTAATTTTAATTAATATTAAATTTATTTTATTATATTTTTAAATTTTTATTTTTTATTTTTATTACAAGTAGATGCTAAGATCTAGTTAAGTAGATCTTAGTACCAATTTATTTTATGCTCTTTAAATTTTTATTCTTTATTTTTATTGTAAGTAGAAGCTAAGATCTAAATAGTAGATTTTAGTACTAAGTTTATTTTTTTGCATTGTTTAATTTCTGTCTTCTGTTTATAATTTTATTTTTAAATTTTTTTATAAAAATTAAAAATTTTAAATCAGCACTGTCTTCTCTATGGATTTGACCTGACTCATCACTTTCTACGTAGTTTTAATATTTTTTTTAAAAAATTAAAATTAATTTAATAATTATGGTGTCCTAACGATAACATCACAAACTATCAACATGCGATGTCTTCATTTTGCATGCACTATTTGTGCCACGTGGTCTCTCTATGCTCCATATGTGACATTAAAGATCTTTCTGGATTGTTCCTTTCTTCCTGAGAATCTTCTTGAGCCCTTAGTATGTTTCAATATCTATCTCTTCCCCACAGTGCTCAAAGTTTGATACAAATAGAAGATGTGATAGAAGATGCTCCATTGTGGCGATACTTCGACTCGATGTATGGGTACTCCCCAACCTTCTGGATGGATGTCGAGAGCAAGAGAGGGGTGTGCCATTGCAGACCAACCCATCTTGGAATGGGAGGTGTTGGAAAGTCCCTCCCTAATGGTTCGGATGAAAGGAGGGTAGGAGGGATGGGGGAGAGAAGGGACGGGGGAGAAAAGCAATTTGATATGAGAACAACATGCTATAAATTTTTTATTGGATGTCATAATTTATGTATTGGATGTTTCAATTTCATAAAGATGTAGAATATATTGTAATAGATGGTCTTATATTTTAACATAACTGAGCATGTACCATCTTATCTGTGTAATGACTATGGAAATTTGAAACATTTTGTGCTCATGTTTTCATTTTTCCAACCCAAGTTGAGTTCGGAGACATTTCCTGTGCAATGATATGATAATTTTTTTAAACTACAATATCATAATTTGGACCTAGTAAATTATTATTTGGAGTTTGGAGACTTTTCTTGACAGAAAGTCGTAAATTTTCACCTATAATGTCATAAATTTCTACTTAGGATGCCATAATTCTCTATTTAAAAATTGTCGGATGTCATAACTTCAATGTACAATGTAGAATATCATAATTTTAATCTAAGATGTCATAATCTTGATCTAAGATTTCATAATTCTGTATTTAAAAATATTTACATTGATCAATGTCATAATTTTGAACTACAATATCATAACTTTCATCAAGAATGTCATAATTCTGCATATAGGGATGCTTTTATGCTGAGGATGTTATAATTTTGTTCTATAGTGTCATAATTTTGATCCAAAATATCATAATTTTGAAATAAAATATCCATAACTTTTTAAGATGCCATAATTCTGCCACTATTGTTAGGAAAGCAGAATTATGACTTTTTAAATCAAAATTATGATGTTGTGGTTTAATTTTATGACATTTGACAGTGAAACGTCCCCGATTATCATAATTTGTCACCAAATTTATGACATCATGGTCATTCCCAAGGGGCATTTTCATGTTTTGCTTGTTCGAACTCCGTATTTCGTAAGAACTTGAAACCTGGAGAATATTTTTCAACTGAGGTGCAGTGTTCAATGAAGGTATGGAGAAGATAGATTGGTAACCCTCATTCCTGGTTCTCTATAAATGGAAGAAAAATGTAGAGATGTGATGAATCATTCTCTAGGAACATGATTATCCACCAGAATAGGGGATTCATTTGCATTGTGGGGTGGAGAGAATATAGATGATTTGGAAGATTTTGTTATTGAAGGTAGGCCAGAAAATATCAAAATTTTTTTACCTATTGAAGATGTTCATTTGGGCAGCTATTGGAAACTCCATAGTGGTGGAGTGGTACACGTCCACCCTATAAGAGAAGGGGGAGAACTTCCTGATGCATCTGAAGTTGCACAAGCTCTGAATCGCCTTGGGCCTTTAGGGGTTGATTGGGATCCGATTAAGCTAGGCGATAATGCTTACTTGATCAATTTCCTATCATGAATCTTCCTAATATAGGCCGTCCGATGTGGTTGCATTCGTCATACTTATTTTATTTTCTTTATTCGACTTTAGTCTAATAGAGATGGGGCCAGTCCTCATCATTTGTAGACTTATGCACTGCTGCATTTTTATGGTATTTCATAGCATGCTTGGGACATTGAATCTGCCAGAAAGATAGTGTCTGATTTTGGCTAACTTGATTGAGTCAACCTCAGAATCCTTAATGGCAGAGATCGTACTGTCTTCGAACTTACAGTCTTCTGTGAAAATCTGGAGGACATCCCTCACTCCATAAATGCGGTCCTCGGAGATGCGACGTACCTAGTTTTTATTTCCATTCATAATGCTAAACCTGAGCATCCATTCTTTTCTGGTATTCATCCATGAGTAAATTTTGAACTAGATTGGACTCTCCGTGCACCAGCAAAAGAAGTTGGATCTGCATCATCTTCATCGAATGTTCTTCCATAATATTCATAATGACATAATGTATTTACTCTTATTTGGCTGGATGTAATGAACCATAGGTAGTATTTCATGCAATTACTTTACGAAATCCAAAGGAAGCTGAAGCCCATAAAATTTTTATATATAGATACCTTTCATTTTGTTTGTTAAGATGTAATGGCTCTCTTTTATGGGTATATATTTTGTGGCAATCCAAATGTGGGATGATCTAGTAGGCAAAATTTTAACCTACGATTTCATAATTTTGCGTTCCATGACTTCTCCATGCCAGGATGTCTTTATTTCGGGCTACGATGTCATAACTTTATCTTGGATGTCATAATTTTGAGTTCATGGGTATTTCATCCTTCTCGGATGTCATAATTTTAAACGATGATGTCATAATTTTATCTACAAATCTAAAATTTCTATAATAGATCTCATAATTCTATGTTCAGGGACTTCTCTATTTTGAGATGTCATAATTTTGAGCTAGGAAGTCATAATTTCATCCCAAGATGTCATAATTCCATCCCAAGATGTCATAATTCTATGTTTGAAGACTTCTCTCTATGCCAGGATGTCATAATTTCATCCTACGATACCATATTTTCGATCCAGCATGTCATAGTTTTGCTTTCCAGGACTTCTCTATTTTAGGATATCATAATTTCAAGCTAGAAAGTCATAATTTCATCTCAGAATGTCATAATTCTGCATTCAAAAAATTCTCTCTGTGCTAGAATATCATAATTTCATCCTACGATGCCATATTTTCGACCCAGCATGTCATAGTTCTGCATTTAGGTACCTCTCTATACCAGGATATCATAATTTTGACTTATGATGTCATATTTTTGATCCAGCATATCATAGTTCTGCATTCGGGGATCTTTCTGTGTCTAGATATTATAATTTTGAGTTAGAAAGTCATAATTTCATCCCAAGATGTCATAATTCTACATTCAAAAATATCTCTCCATGCTAGGAAGTCATATTTCAACCTATGACGTCACAATTTCGATCCAACATGTCATAGTTTTACGTTAGATGATCTTTTTGCATCAGAATATCATAATTTTGACCTACAATACCATATTTTCAGTCCAGCATACCATAATTCTACGATCAAAGATCTCTCTGTGTCTGGATGTCATAATTTCAACCTATGATGTCATAATTTTTATCTAGAATGCGATAATTGGACCTACGGATATTGCTAGATGTCATAATTTTAATCCAAGATGCCTTAATTTGGATAGGATGTCATAAATTTATATACGGTGATATTTTTGTGACATCCTATAGGTAAAATGAAATCAATTTTTTTTTTGATATTTTTATGACATTCTAGGTGAAGATGATGACATTCGATGTAAAAATTACAATGTGCTGTTGGTAAAATACCTATCGAAGGTAGTTTTGATGATATTATGATATTTTAAATTAATATTATGATATTATATGTTAATATTATGATATTTTATAAAAAAAATATTTTTTTTGATATTTTTATGATATTGTGTGTTGAAATTATGACATTCGATGTTAAAATTATGATATCCTGTATGTAAAACACCTTCCGAATGCACGTTTTGATATTTTTATGATATCGTGTGGTCAATATTATGATATTCTAGGTTAATATTATGATATTTTATAGGTAAAATAAAAAATAGATGCCATAATTATGTGTCCGTATTGAATGCACGTCACCTCGAAGTCCAGAAGAGGGGAGGCAAAACGGCACAACCACCCCACTCACGCTCGAATTATGTGCATGTTAGCCTGGGCAGTACCCGCAACCAACCCCCAGTCGACATATATCACTGGTTAATAGGGGTGGTTAGAGGGCGCTTGAATCTGACTCCTCTTTTTATAGGGGGAGACCCCCCTCACCTCCATCTTAGAGTGGAGGTTCACTTCTTGCGTGCTATGGTGCAATAGAGCGGCTCTTTTCATCACAGGCGTGCAGTGGGTATTTTCTTCACAAGCAGAGGAGCCCACCTTGTTGGTCAGGGCTGTTGCCTGTCGTCTGAGGGAAAGGAGTCATCTTATAGATTTCAGCTTGACTTAGGAGATATTAGAAATGGTCATCTCGCTTGGGGGAAGTGTGGATCTATGGCCTTGAGGGATCGGGCCGATGCCATGCTCAGAGCGGGCATGGCTTGGATGACAATCTCTCATGGTGTTTCTGTGGGGTATGTACTTTTGAGAGGGATGGCCATCAGATCGTGCAGTCGCTCTCAGTGAGGATCGTGGTTCTCACCGTCGGGAGGACTCTTCCTCTGGGCCTTTAGTGGCCTATTGATGCGATTCGGTTGTCGGGCATGAGAGCACCTCTTTCTCCTCATCGTGCCTTCTCTTCAAGGATTGGGAACACGGAGTCGAGGAGTTCGAGGCCCCTACCACGTAAGGAGAGGAGGTCACTAGTGTAGACACTTTCGCTACCTCAGAGACCGTAGGACCTATGTGGGGAAGGTGATGGTGCATCCAAGTTTCGATTTTCTCCTCCTTGTTGAAAGAAAAGGAGACCTTTCATCTGACGGGGCGTAGAGTCGGTGTTGGCCTCTGTTGTTTCTCTTTTCCTTTTTATTTATATGATCACATTTGCTATGATCCTATCACTATAATTATTATAAATAAAATATTTTATTTGAAATTGAATTTTCTTACTTTATGTTTGGGAATGTTTACTTTAACACACATCTTGATTTTGAACTACAATATCATAAATTTTTAACCAGGATGCTATAATTTTGACCTACGATTACTGTCGAATGTCATGATTTTAATCCAGGATGCCTTTATTTGGACAGGATGTCATAGATTGTTTATACTGGACAGGATGCCATAATTTTGACCTAATTTTTATTTCCATTCGTAATGCTGAAGTTGGTCGTCCATCCCCTTCTGTTATTCGTCCATGAGTAGATTTCGAGCCAGATTGGACTCTTCGTGTACCAGCAGAATGCATCAGATTCATCTTCATCAAATGTTCCTCCATAATATCCACAATGAAATTGTAATCTACAATAATAATTGATAATGACATAATGTATTTACTGTTATTTAATATCCATCAAGACAATGTAATCAAAGCTAGTATTTACTGTTATTCAATTTCAGTGGTATCCCATATACCAGGATGACACAATTTTAAACTTCAATGTCATAATTTTTACTGTAGATGTCATAATTCTAATCTACGATGTCATACTTTAGACCCAAGATATCATTACTTAGCATTTGGGGACATCTTTGTGTGAGGATGTCATGATTTCAAGCTACGATCCATATTTTCGACCCAACATGTTATAGTTCTACGATTGGAGATCGCTCTATGCCAAGATTTCATAATTTCAACCTACGATGTCATAATTTTTTTTGTAGAGGTCAAAATTCTACATCCACAGGTATTTCATGTGTCAAAATATCATAATTTTGACCTACGATGTCAATGTTTCAACCCAAGATGTCATAATTCTGCCTTCATTAACTACTCTACATCAGGATGTCATAATTTCAACCTATGATGTCATAATTTTTTTTTTGGAGGTCATAATTTTGTGCCTGCGGGTATTTTAACGATGTTAATGTTTCGATCTAGATTGTCATAATTCAATCGATGATCGCTCTATACCAGAATGTCATAATTTTGGCCTATGATGTCATAATTTTTTATGTAAAGGTTATAATTCTACATCTATGGACATTTCATATGCCAAGATGTCATAATTTTGACATACGATGTCGACGTTTCGATCCAGGATATCATAATTCTGCCTTCGTGGATTGTTCTATGTCAGGATGTCATAATATCAGCCTATGAAGCCATATATTTGACATCGCATGTCATAATTCTGTATGCGTGATATATTTTATGTGCCAGGATGTCATAATTTCGACCTACGATGTCATAATTTTGATAGAAGATCTTATTATCTAGATTGAAGATGTTAAAATTATAACATCCTGGCTAAAACACATGATCAAATACAGATTTACACAACAGAGTATTACATCCTGATCAAAAAGTATCTCAAAATTTTAATTTTATGTACTTTGATTGTGCCTTTTTCCAAAAATCCTGTACAAAATGAAAGTGCATGTCTGTATATAATGCTTTTCAATGCTTTATAAAAAGAATGATAATTTCAAAAATCCTGTACACAATGCTTTACAAAGAATTGTTTCTGTCAGAGGATTTATAATTTTTCCATGACAGCATTCACATTCTGTTCGAGACCCGCTCTGATGATTTTGGCCACAAGCTCCCCATGGTATTGAAATATGTCATCCTGCATGAAGTCCTATTTATCTGCTCTATCCTTATGAGCAAGAAAGTCTATGTACTTCAAGCAGTCAAGTTCACAGTCAAGGAAACCCTCGGACTGGGAAGGGCAGTCATTATCTTCTACCATATTCATCTACTTAATTCTGTATTATCACAATATATATGGAATATGGCTGCTACTATCTGCTACCATTTTCTGGCATCAGTCTTATATTTAGCTTTATGCTTGATGGAGTTTAAATGGATGAATCTTTTATTCTCCATGTCGATTGCCATCAAGTGCTAGTGGATGTTTTTCATGTTGATGATGCTGAAAAGAAATTATTCCTTCTTCTCATCATCACAACTCCATCAAAAATGAGTGTCCCACCGTGCCAGCAAGCTTATGCATCGATGATGTCGACTAAATGTACATCCCGATTGTCATTATGGGACGACAAGACACTTATGGTACAATTATGATCGTTTTGTCCATTTCTTAATCAAGAAATCTTACTCCGCATCAATTATCTATTCATACAAAATATTATGTCAGGATATCAACAACTAGAAGTCATATTAACATACAGCATGTCTAGAAGAAAAAATAAGAAATGAGGTGTGAAGAGGAGTTGATTCCTTACATCATTAATTATCATCTTACCGAATAGCAGGTCATAAAGTTTGATCCTCGTAATGCTGCCTCCTTGAGTATTGTTGAAAACAACCTCCCTATATTGGATAGCACAAAATTTTTTACTATGACCAAAGTACATTATACTATATAGGATGTCATGAATTTTATAGAACACTTACGAGGTAAGTTTTTCATTCAAGAATAGTTGAATCACGGCATCATCCTCCTCTGACAATAAGCTTTTACCATGATATTCTCGTGAATGCTCGATAAATCTCTATGTTAAAATATCTGGTTAAAAAATTTAACCCATATGAGTCTAATAAATCAAACAGAAATCTAATACCTACCGTATCTAATTTTGGGGGTCTACTTTTGAAAGTTGAGATGTTGACAAGAGATACTTCTTTAGATTTGGGAGGGACTGTCTTACTCTTCTTTGTAGGCTGGTCGGTCTCATAATTTGCATCTTCTATAAAAATTGAGACCTTGCATTTGCAGAATTCTTTTTTCACCATTCCCTTGAGTGAATATGTCAATATCTTTTCTCTCTCCTTCTTCCTCTCCCCATCCTCCTCCTTTTTCTTCTCCTCTTCCTCCCTCATCCTCCTTTCTTCATCCTCCCTCTTCTTCTTCTCCTCCTTCTCTTCCTTCTCTTTTTTTCTTTCTTCCTCCTCCCTTTTCTTCTTTTCTTCCTCCTCTATCTTTTTCCTTTCTTCCTCCCATCTTTCCTCTTCTCCTCCTCTTTTTTCTTTCCTCCTCTCTCCTTTTCCTTTCTTCCTCCTCCTGCTACTTCCTTTTCCTCTCTTTCTCCTCCTTCTTCTTCTCCTTCTTCTCCTCCTCCTCCTCCCTTTTCTTCTCTTCCTCCTCTTTCTTTCTCTTTTCTTCCTCCTCCCTAGTCCTCTTCCCTTCCTCCTCCCTCTTCTTCTTCTCCTCCTCCTTCCTTTTCTTTTCTTCATCCGCTTTCTTTTTCTTTTCTCCCTCCTCCCTAGTCCTCTTCTCTTCCTCGTCCCTCCTCTTCTTCTCCTCCTGCTCCTTCTTTTTCTTCATTTCCTTTTGCTGCCGCTTCTCCTCCTTCTTCTCTTTTTTCTTCCTCTCCTCCTCATCCTTTTTCCTTTGTTCCTTCTCCCTCTTCTCTTTCTCCTCCTCCTTTCTCCTTTCCTCCTTCTTCTTCTCCTCCTCCTTTTTCCTTTGTTCCTCCTTCAACCTCTTCTCCTCCTCCTCTTTCTCCTTCCTCCTCTTTCTAAACCCCTTCATTTCCTCCTTCTATTCCTTTAGGTCATCATATTCTTCATTGTCTTCTTCTTTCTCTTCTTCATCCCCATGCCTTTCTTCCTCCTCCTCCTCCTTATCCTTGATTTTCTTTTTAGTCAAGGATCTCAATAGCTTTTCATGAATGAGGAGCTTTTTTCTAAGTTTCTCAATTTCAATCTTCAGTCCTGCAAACATTGCACTATATGATAGATTGGATGACTCCACCTTTGCTTCATTAAGGCTTTACCTCTTTTTAGGCTTTGCTCCAACAGAACTGAGAAGCCACAGCTCCATTGGGATAGGTCAAAGAACATCCAAGACTTAATAATAAAGAAAGAAGAATGTAAAATCAATAAATTACAATATAAAATTTTATGATATCTTATAAAACATATAACATCCTATTAGAAAGGATTTCTTTTTTTCAGAACTGATTTTACCTCATGGGGTTGGATTTTGTCAAAATTTGGATCGTGACTCCATTTTCTGTAGTCACGACACTTCAACAATCTTAAAAATTTTAAAGGATCAGATGAGAGTCTTATATGCATATGCTCGAGGAACCACATCTACAAATGAGTATTTCATATATCAGACTACATAAGAGTTAAAATGAAGGGCTGGACTATAGGTACTATATATTATAATTACCACAAGAGCTATCGAACAGTAAAAAAGAGTGGGCTGCCTCGTACCCTTGTCAACCCTCTTGGCTTGGTGTAGCTTCCCATACCTCAGATAGTCAGTAATCTCTAGAAGGACCTCAGTCATCAAGTTCTTGATTGCAACGGACCACATAATAGATCCCAATCCAGACAAATCATCCAAATAGGGGATTAGTTCTCTGGGACATGTCTAATTTGACTTTGGAGTCAAAAAAAAGGTAAGCATATATGCTATCCAAAGTCTGACAGTATCTTCAATATTCTTTTTTTTATTAGATGTCTTTAGCTGACCAATCAAAGACTCTAATCCTCTATGCTGCAGGTTCAACCTCTTTCCAAATCTCTCAAATAGCCTATCGGTCTTCTTTAGACGTTTTCCAGTAGTTGAGATTTTGATTCTGTGATATGGAAGATCCAAAATAAGTGCCACGTCCTTGGCACTAAAGGTTATAATTTTTTCACCAAAAATAAATTGATCACCTCCAACATGATATTTTATGATGTCCGAGAACAGCACCTCATGTACAACAAAAGGCTCCATGTCAACATAGGTGCCAAATAGAGTACTCCTGATGAGCTCTATGTGCGTAAGAGAAAAGCCCATTTTCTGTATATTTTGAACATACACTGCAGGTTTACAAGAGTTCTTAAAAATTGGAGTCCTGCATCAAACAATTTTTAGGACAACTTGACTTGGCACTGCAATAAAGAATCGGATAGTCAACAATAGAAAGTCATAACATGAAGTTATAATTCTGAGATATTTTACCTACAAAATATCATGATATCAATCTACGATGTTATAATTTTGGGCTATGATGTCATAATATTGTTAACATTATCGTCCAAAGGCTTCTTAACTACAGGATGTCATAATTTTAACCTATAATGACATAATTTTATATTGAAATATCATAAAATTGATAAAAATTATCTTGTTTGGGGTGTTTTACCTATAGAAATTGATAATGTTCAACTATATATCATAATTTTTCTTTAAGATGTCACAATATTGCCTAATCTATAATCGGAAGGCTGATTTTTTACAGACCGTCATAATTTTAATATAGAATGTCATATTTTCGACACAACATATCACAAAATTAAAAAAATGTATAAACTTTGAGCTATTTTACCTATAGAAAATCATAATATTCACCTTCAATGTCATAAATTTAGCCTACGATGTCTTAATATTGTTAAAACATACTTCAAAAATATTTATAGCTACATGATATCATAATTTTAATATATAAAATCATAATTTAGACACAGGATGTCATAAAATTAAGAAAAAATATGATTCTAAAGTGTTTTACCTAAAGGATGTCAGGATATTAACCTACGATGTCATAATTTAGACTAGGATGTCATAACTCTAATCTATAATGCCATAATTCCAACCCATGATGTCATAAAAATGAACAAAATATATCTAAAATTAGACTACAGATGGCATATTGTTAATGGAAGGAGGTCATACTTGGTTAACATAAAATCTAAAAGTGAACTGCACGTGAAAATATCGATGCATTAAAAAAATTCTAAATGAATGCCCTAATATTTAAAAAAAATTTACCTTCTTCTCTTTTCACTATTCATCTCTCCCAGAGATTGTAGGAGCATCCTTTCCCATGTAAGGAACCATTGCTGTGCTTCCTTTGATCATCTCCTCTTCTTCGTTGCTTTCTTCTCGGCATCTTTTAATCTCAAACTTTTTAGAGGCCATTACTGAATAAAAGTGGTTATATAAAAATACTACCATTCGAAGAAAGAAAACGATGAAAGAAAATGTTTATCCTCAACCACAGAGATGGGGATGTCGATATGCTCGCTTGTCCGAAGGAAGAAAATGAAGAAAACTTTGGTTGCCAGAGTGGAGGGAAGATGAAGCGGTATTTTTGGAGAGAGACGAAGGCGGTTCAATTTCTTTGCTAAGCAACGGAGGCAAAAGTATCTTTTCAACATTTTGAAAAGATCAATTTAATGATGCTACAAATTACAACACTGTTGAATGTAACAAAGTCGGAGATGTCATATCCAGCCATGAGGGTACTATCTGTCACATGTTTTACCTACAGGATATCATAATATTAATATAGCATATCATAAATTTAACCTAGGATATTATAATATTGTTAGATCTATATAAGAATATTTTTTTAACTATAGAATATTATAATTTTACCTATAGGATGTCATAATATTGTCAAAACCACATTCTGAAGGTATTTTAACCAAACGATGACATAATCTTAACACCGAATGTCATAATTTTATAGCAACATGTCTAAAAATTTTTAAAGAGTATACTTTAAATATATTTTACCTACAGAATATCATAATATTAACTTATAATATCATAATTTTGATCCATGATGTCATAAAAATATCAAAAATCTATACCTGATAGTTGTTTTACCTACAGGATGTCATAATTTTAATATAGAATATCATAATTTTAATCTAAAATATTATAAAAATATCAAAAAATATTCTCCTATTTTATTTTATGTATAGAATGACATAATATTAATATATAATGTCATAATTTGGACCTAGTTAGGATGTCCTAATATTGTCAAAACATATTTTTTCATAGGAGTTTTACCTACAGGGTGTCATAGTTCTAATGTCCAATGTCATACTTCTGACCCAAGATGTAATAAAAATATTAAAAAAAAGTTTTTTGATTTTTTTTATTTACAGAATGTCATAATATTAACCTAGAATATCATAATATTGATCCATTATATCACAAAAACATCAAAACTTATGTTTGAAAGGCGTTTTATGCACAGGATGTCATAAATTTAACATCGAATATTAAAATTTTGATACAAAATATCATAAAAATATTTTTTAAAAAAATTTAAATTTTATTTTACCTATAAGATGTCATAATATTGACATATGATATCATCATTCGGATCTTGAATGTCATAATATTGTCAAAACTGCCTTCAGTGTGCATTCTACCTACAGGATGTTTAGATTTTAACATAGGATATCATAATTTTGAAACAAGATATCCTAAAAATAAAAGCTTTTCTATTTTGTTTTACCTAGAGGATGTCATAATATTGATATATGATGTCATCATTTGGATCTAAAATGTTATAATATTATCGAAACATCTTTCGGTAGGTGTTTTAGGTAGAGGATGTCATAATTTTAACGTCGAATATTATAAATTCGATCCAAAATATTATAAAAATATCTAAAAGCATACTTTCGAGTTGATGTTATAATATCAACCTGGAATGTCATGATATCTTGACTTATTATACTTTTAGATAGTATTTTTATGACATGCTGTGTGCATTAACTGAAAAGATAATTTTATTTGAAACCTAACGCATTAACTTTGCTTAACTATCAAAGAGCTGCTGTAATAAAAGAATGATCACAAAATTATAAAAAAACATCTATATATGGCATTTTACTTCCTAATGGGTGGGACATATTGCTTGGATGGATGTATATTATCTAGATGCTACTCAAGAATCCCGAAAGCAGAATTGTCGCTGAAAAATTTTTTCTTAGATAGGTAGAAGCTCAACAAAAAAAAAGAAGAGAGAGAAGAGTAGCATTTGAAATATCCAACCAGATGGCAAGATATTAAAAAAGTCATCTTAGAGGGAAAGGGCATTTTGGTCATGTTAAAATTAAGATAAATTTGAAAAATGGATTATGATGTGCATTAAATATATTCGACGATGGGACAACACACTGCCTCCATTTTTTTCATGTTTGCAGACTCCCGATCACATCAACCACAAGGATGCCATGTGGACCAATCGGGCGAGGTGGTGCACTCCACGTCAGATTTTCTACACCGCAGGCAGTGCACAAAGAATTTTGCTTTTTTTTTTGGTATAAGCAGACCATCACACCATTCTAGTGTAAGTACAATCCAAAAAATCAGAATACAAAATATCTCGCAGGGCCCAAGGATAGTCATCACCTTGATGTCAGGTTCAATTTTTAGTGTGCTCGACAACAAAATATGCAACTTAATCCACAATGTTGTTCACCTCCTGAAATATGTGCCGGACAGACACTGCGGTAGAATGATGAGGAGACCTTTAAATGTTGCAGCACAGTGGATGAACCTCCAGATAATTCACCTCATCTCAGATCCATCCGATAACTATGGCTAAGTCACCCTCAATGAAGATCCTCTCCACTCGGAGCTCATGCCTTGCACAGATGATACTTGCCCAAGCGGTATTGAGCTCCGCTCTTAGAATAGATGGCTCGAAGAGATGAGAGCCCTTAGTAGCCAGAAGCTTGGCATTCAAGCCCCGGATGATATAGTCCGTACCATCCCTACCATCTTTAACACCATTGTCAAAATTAATCTTGACAAATCTCAAGGGTGGAGGCTCCCAAGAAATCAAAAGAACCCTTCGGATCACTGTAGGTACAACAAGTGAGTCCCAAGAACTCAGGACGACATGAGATGTAGTAGTATTGTCAAATCGGTAGAACTCTTCAACTAAGCAGCAAGCTCTCTCCAACACCCACTACACATACAATCTTGGCTTCAAAAACTAGGCTATTCCTGGACAACCAGATCTAATAGGTGATGTACGCCTACTTAGTGCCATAGGGTGAGCTCTCGATCATACTCTGGTGGATCGCACCCAAGAAGCATGAAAGCCAAGGGCCACTATCAACCCTCCAAGGCTGGCCACTAGCCATTAAGGTTGGAAGTGGGCACGGGCCAACTTCGAGTCGGGCTTCGGGCTTGGCCCGAAAGAATTTAGGCCGGACTTGGGCCTAAATATAGAGCCCGTTTATATTTTGGATCGGACTCGAGCATATCTTTGGCCCTGCTCGGGCCCAGCCTATCAGCTTGAGCTCGTGGTCTATGTCCGTCTGCCGACCATCATCGTCTTCCATCTTCCCCTATTGCCGATGCTGCGATGTGGGTCTCTTGTCTTCTCCCATCGACTGTCGGTGTTTGTTGGACTTTCGGGCAGCCCTTATCATCTTCCTTCCTCCGACTTCCATCTTTCTCTGAAAAAGAGAGACCGATGCTTGGTCAGAGGAAGCCTTTATCATCTTCCATCTTGCCCCATCACTGAATCCAATCTTTGGCCTTCCATCATCTGCCATCACCGACGCAGCGACATCGGTCTTCTGTCTTCCCATCTTCACCCGTCGCCATCACCGATCTTCCCATCTTCACCATTCGCCATTTCAGGTATGGCTCCTACTCCTATTGAATCTCCCTTTCTCAATCCTTGATTCCCTTTTGTCTTAATTTGTTTGAGAATCAAGATTGCCACTTGATATATACCTGAAAATCTACCAGCAACATTTGATAATTGGCCTTAGCAAAAGAGATTGGCAACTAGGGATTCATAAAGGCAACCTCCAAGTATTAGGATTAGGCATAATCCATTTGGAAAATGTAATCCTTATTGTAATGTTATGGTTGTACATGATAAATATTGAATCTGGGGTATTTGGAGTATCTGAGCTTTAGAGTTTCATTTTTCTAATGATTTAAAGGATTGTTTTCTATTCATTTTTAATTTTATGTCATTCATAGTCTTATAAGAAATGTATTTTTTAAAAAATGTTCATGTTATGTCTTTCTGAAAGCATAGCTACATATTCACATGCCTAATTCTAGACATGTAACTAAATTTCAGTCCACAAATAATTATATCAATTTTAGATTCGTTGGCTCCTCATCTAGCTCCTTTCTATATTAGCCTAACCAAAAAGACTGATAATTACTGTTTCATGATTATCTTACCCTATACTTTTCCTTGAGCGGCTTGCTACCTTGTAAACATAGTGAGCACTTGATATATATAAACATCTTCTGATGATCTAAAGTTCCACACTATTTACATATATAAACATCATCAAGAAATATTTTTAATTTATGAGTATATGTTGATTTATGCTCTAGTTTGACATTAGCTAGTTCTTTTGAGTAATTTATGGTGTTATTTGTGCAGATTATTTTGCTAATGTCTGAATCTAAAATGGATGAAAATGAGACTATTGAATATATAAGGAATGAGAATAACAAAAATGAAGATAATTCTGAAATTGATTATGACAAAGGTTCTAAGAAAAGATCTTGGGTATGGAATTATTTTATTGAGGAAAGAAAATCTAATGGACCTATATGCAAACATTGTAAAAAGATATTAAGTGATAGTACTAAAGGAGGAACAAATTATCTAAAATGCCATCTTAAAAATACTTGCAAAAAGTATAAAAAAAATCAGGTTAACCAAATATTTATAATAGCCAGCTCAAAAGATCCAATGAAGTCTTTTAAATTCAATCAAGAAGAGAATAGATAACTTCTTACAAAATTTATCATATGTACTAAACTTTCATTTTGTATTATTAAGCATCCTATTTTTTTGGATCTTACAAAATCTGTTCAACCATTATTCAATGTTATAGGCCATAAGACTATAAGAAATGATTGTATTGCTTTGTATCAGAGAGAGAGGAAAAAATTGCATGATGGTTTTAAGAAATTAAGTGCTCGGATAAGTTTTACTAGTGATATGTAGACATCAAATTAAAAAATCGATCACATATCCCTCACAGCTTATTTTATTGATTTAAATTTTATTTTACACAAGAAAATAATTAGTTTCAAAAAATTATCATACCCTCATATAAGTTTTTGCAATTAAAGATGCTATTGAAAAGAGTCTTTCTGAATGGAAACTAGATTCTAAAATATGTGCCATAATTTTGGAGACTTGTACTATACATAATGCTGTAATTCAAGGGTCCAAGATCATTTTTGTTGTGGAATGTTGCTTAATGGGCAGTACAATCATATTAGATGTTGTGCACATATACTAAGTATTATAATTCAAGATGGGATGAAAATAATTTATGAAGCTATTGAATATATAAGAGAGATTATTAATATATGTCTGCAACCTCATCTTGGATGCAACGTTTTAATGAAATTGCACAATATATGAGACATTCTGTTAGAAAATGACTCACTTTGGATGTTGCCACAAGATGAAATTCTATTTATAAAATATTGCGTAATGCACTTAGCTATAAAGATATTTTTGTTAGATATGCAATTGAGTATTCATGTATATGCCCTAACAATGATGAATGAAAAAGGGCTGAGATAATTCTTAAATACTTAAAAATCTTTCTTGATGCTACTAAAGTATTTTTTGATTTCAAGTATCCCACATCTAATTTGTACCTAAAAGAAATTTGAAGAATTAGGACAGTATTGATGGATGCAAGTGCTCATACTGATGAAACACTAAATCAATTGACGAATGAGATGCAAAAAAAAGTTTAACAAATATTAGTCTCAGTGTAATAATTTATTACTAATTACTTCTATTTTGGATCCTAAATCGATGTTGATATTTATAGAATTTTGTTATAAAAGAGCACTTGATGTGGAAGAGGGAAGGAAAAGAATTGATGATATTCATGCTTGTTTTGCAAACTTTATAGTGAATATGCAGATACAGCAAAAATGCAATCTTCTATAGATTCGAATGAGCTAACATCTGATTTTGATTTGTAAAGTGATGCAAATTCAGTTTCTTTATTTCGCATGGAGAAAATAAAACTTGATATAGATTTTGTTCAATTTAGAAGTCAAAGTTCTTCGAAATGACCAAAGAAATCAGAGCTGGATAGTTATTTGGATAATGATGTGCTTCTTGATTTGAAGGATAAGAACCTTGATATTTTGGCATGGTGGAAGAATAATGCAGCAGTCTATCTTATACTATCAAGAATGGCTCAAGATATTCTCGCTCTTCCAGTCTCTTCTTTTTCTTCGGAGTCAGCATTCAGTATTGGCAAGAGAGTTGTAGATCAATATCGAAGTTCTTTGAGTCCATCCACTGTCGAGGCTTTGGTTTGTACACAGAATTGGCTTCGTGAAGAATATAACGAAGATATATAAATCCTTTGTATTTATGCTAATAATTTATTATACTTATATTTCAAATATTTGTAATTGATATTTATGTTAACACTTAACAGATACAAATTCTTCGAGTTTTATAGAGTTGAATGTAGATGATGGTACAAATATAGATGATGATTGCTAGATCCAACTGTGGAAGAAATATCCATGTTTTGGTGATATTGTCTCAAGGGATGAGCTCCACATCCGTGTCATATTAGTTTAGCTCTATGTGCTTTTTTTTTTCATTTTTTTGATAAACAATAGCAGATGGTAACATTATCCTACTTTGATAAACAACTCTGGCTCAAACCATAATTTGCTTAGTTTCTTGCATGACATCCTTTAATATTTCAAGTTTATGGCGCCAGTGGAAGCTATGCATATTCGATGCGTTCAATCTACTTTAACTGCTGGTTTTTAGCTACTGTCCATTGCCACTCTGTCACAATTGTTCAACTGACTCTGATCTATGTTATGTACTTGCATCTTCCTTAACTGGTGCATTACCTTCTGTTTGTTATTTCACAAGTGTCCAGTTTATGCCGCAGCATTTCCACATGCAGATATCTCGTTCTCAGAAGATGTTCATATGCTGCTGACTCCTGCAAACCTGATTCTATGATTTCCTCCATAATTGCAGCCCTGCTAGCATCTTTTCACATCCTTTTTGTATTAGCTGGTTGTTAGCTGATGTAATGTTTTACATCTTCTGTTTAGTATCAGTTTGTTGTTGTAGCACTGTAGTGTGCTTCCAGGCTTACCTGCTTCTGTACTTATTTGGCTGGATCGGTACCTATACTTGTACAGAAAATCTGGTGATGACAGACATTCAGGCAAGTAAAAAGATGAGTCCTACTCACAGACATGGCCGTGACAAGTCGCGTGCTCGTGCTTTATGAGATGGCTTCTCACGTAATTCATCTTTATGGAGTAGAAAAGAGGACTAGAAGCAAAGATATGGCAGTCCGACTCAAAAGGATCATGAATGAGAAGAAACAAGCCGGGAGCCTTGTAGTGAGAATTATGTAA
The DNA here is from genome assembly GCF_000442705.2 of Elaeis guineensis. NCBI lineage: Eukaryota > Viridiplantae > Streptophyta > Magnoliopsida > Arecales > Arecaceae > Elaeis > Elaeis guineensis. The sequence continues at coordinate 51,917,345 of NC_025996.2, read as the reverse complement.
TTCTCAATTTGATCAGGAAAATCCTCAGAAATAATGTACAGTGTTTATTTGGGATCAAAATGGTCATGATAAATTCTGGAGACATGAGAATAATGGGATAAAATCAATGAATCTTAGCATGGCTCTAGGTCCATCAGTCATTTTAATAATTTTTCTATCTAAGAACATTAAGATTATTATGGCTACTGTCAGAGAATATAGACAGAGAGAAAACACTATTAAATGTGTTTACAAACTAGCATTTAATGACCACCTGGAATGTGAAGCCAAGCCTTCTAGGCATAGAAGCATTCGAAATCAAAGAGGTTCTACATTCAAAGGAAACAGAGGGTTCTTTTATCAGTTTGCAGAGAAAGCATTTGGCTCAATGGGAACTTTGCTTTTCTGACAAAGAGCACATCACCAAGTGGTGGTTGTTGAATGGGACAATTGTTCAGTCATCAATCCTCAAAACACTTTCTCCATGCGATGTGTGGGCTCCTCTGATCTTCGCTCATGTGATGTTAGATCTGCCGGGGAGTGATAAATTATCATCATGACTATCTAAAGTTTATGTTTTCCCATTTTCCTTTCAGCCTTGAGTTTTTTATAGAAGAGGTTTCAATTCCTGGTAGGTAGGGCATGGAATTTAGGCTGCAGTTCTTTTCTTGGCTCTTCGTTCCACCCAAAGAAGGGGAAAAAAAAAGGAAAAAGAAGAAGAAGAAGAAGAGAAGAAAAACTGGATCTGTTCCAAAATAACAGTAAATGGCCAATGGGTTTCTCTACCTTGGGCCAGGCTCAGGCCTAGGTTTGGGTCGGGCTCGAGACTGGATTTTTATAAAATAATCGCACCTAAGGCTGGCTCGAAGTCCGAAAAAATTTTTCGAGCTGGGCACAAGTAGAGGTAGGGCTTGGCCCGATTCCACCCCTATCAACCATGCCCCAAATCAAGTACACCCTCGGGCAACATAGAAGCGTATGCTCCGTCGATTCGTCTTCTAACTTGTAGATCGGATAGCCAGTCGGGAGCTCAATACCTCTATCTCTGAGAAATATCCGAGTTAGCAGTTGATCCCAGGCCACCTTCCAGAGAAAAAGTCTAATCTCAGGTGGACAGCCGCATGTCAGATCCAAACAGCCTCATCACAACAAGGTCCCTGGTAGGAACCTTAGGATAGCATGATCAGCCCTATATGCTCAAGTCATGATTCTAAAGGATAGGAATTGGGATGGAAAGAATCCTGTTCGCCAGCAGCCTACCAAAAAGATAGGTGACATCCTAAGTCTTAGGGCTGAGTAAATAACCAAAATCCGAAGAAACCCACCCAATCTAACCCAATAAACATCGATTTCGGTCGGTTGAAAGATATAAATCAGATGGAATCGGATGGAGTTTGTAAAAAATCGATTATTTACGATCGAATTTGGTTCCTATACTTTTAATCTGTATGAAATCGAATGCAATCGATTTAGTATTTCATAAACTCATTTTCATTTTGAGATGGTGTCATTTAGACTTCAATACTTCATTTAGACTTCATTCTAAAGATTTAGATCTTTTTGCATTAAATTGATAAAAAAAAAAGTAAATAAGCTTAAGTGGGCCAATATTGGACTTAAAATTAATATTGGATCAATATTGTAGTCCAAACTGATACAACCCATTTGAATCCACTACAAACCATTTACTTTGGTTTCAAACGATTTATACATGATAAACGGCCAGTAGCGGGTTGAATTTTTTTCAACCCGATTGGGTTCGGTTGGGTAAAATTTTTCTTTTAATCCGATTAAACCCGACTTGTACTTAACCCTACTGAGTCCTCTAACCTCTTCCATCGATAATGATCAAATTGCAGACTTGCATATGGCCGTCCACCTCCGTGCTGATATAGATTGGCCAATGTAAAAGGGGCAGGCTAGAAAGCCAAATGTCCCGACTTACATCAATCGAAGTTTCATCTCCAATCTGCCATTTGACCCATGTCTCATTGCTGGGCCACGGACACAAATGTCCCTCCTTATGAAGAAGTGGCCCCGATCAATTCGGATCTTAGATCCCTAGCTCCATGCCCCATATCGAGCCCTTATAACCCTGCTCCACAAGCAATCAGATTGGATAAGGAATCTCGTAGCACATCTGATAACCATAGCCTCCCTCCTAACTAGCAGGAATTGAATCTCTAGACCTCCATCTCACACAGACTGGCAGACTACCTCCCAAGAGAGTAGGTGAAGCCCCTGACTGTCCTATCTAGATCCCCACATAAAATTTTGGAATTGCTGCTCCAGGCCTTTGAGGCAAGCTCATGGCACAGTAGTGTTCATTAGAAGTTAAACCAGTATGGAGCTTAGGACTGATCTGATGCGGATGGTCCTCCCCATCATGGAGAGGGCATTAGCTTACCAGCCCTTGAGGTGATCCCTACTTCATAGGCCCACAATCAACCCTCTGAAGTCTTGCCCCATTATAGGAACCCCCAGATATGTCAAGTCCCAATTTGGTCAGAAATCTCCAGTTTGTCCCTGATCACCTGCTTCATCTGGGCCTTCATTTTGGGGCCAAAGGTGATAGTAGACTTCTACAAATGTACCATCTGACCAGAGGCCCAACAGTAGGCCTCAACAATAGTTGTGAAACACCTTATGTTCTAGATCGAGGTCCAACTAATGAGCAGACAGTCATCTATGAAGAGAAGATGCGAGAGTGGCTGGATCTTCGGGGCAGGCCAGTAGGGTTCCAACACTACTCCATGAACTACCATCCAAAAAGTATGAGATAAAGCATCAGCACATAACATAAATAGATAGGGGGAGAGAGGGCACCCTTGGTGAAGTTTGCCCATCAAGTGGAAGAAGTCCATCGAAGTGCTATTGATCAAGATAGCAAAGCTCAGGGCCTCCACAGAATCCATGACCCAATCAACCCATTTGCCTAGAAGCCGAACTCATGGAGCATTCGATGCAAAAACTGCCAACTCACCTAGTTGTAGGCTCGCTCCATGTCCAACTTGATCGCCATTAGACTTTGATGAATGGGGGTATGCTGTAGGTCATGCATAAACTCTTGCACGAGTAAGACATTGTCGGTGATGCAACAACTACTGAAAAAGTATCTTGCTCCAGACTAATCAGATGAGAGATAATTAACTTCAATTGTCCAACCAGGACCCTTGCACACACTTTGTAGAGACTAGTGCAAAGGTTGATCGATCTGAAATATCTCGGGGTCGATGCATCAAGTCTCTTCGAGATGAAGGTAATCAGTATCTTCTTTCAATCCATAAAAATATCTCTGGACTCAAAAACCATCTGCATTGCCTCGACCACCTCTCCACCAACAATAGCTTAAAATTGATAGGAAAAGAGAGGAAGAAAATCATCTGGCCCTGAGGCTTTATCCTCCCCGAGAGATGAAAGGGCCCCCAGCACCACCTCTGCAAATAAAGGACGAATCAGGGCCTCATTCTCCTCATCTGTAATACTGCACTCAGGCTGGGACCCTTAAATGGGGGCATCCTCACCCAAGGGAGTGGTTCAATGTGATCTAAAAAACTAAAAAATCTAGTTCTTGATCTCATCTCTATCCTCCACCACTCTACTATCATTCTTTCTGAGCTGCCTTATGCGATTGGTAGACCTTTGAATCATCATCGACTGATGCAAGAATCTGATATTTCGATCATCCTCACTGATCCACTACATCCAAGATCTCTACCTCCATAGTATCTCCTACTGTCTTAGTAGAGAATAGTGCACAGAGAGCTTATGGCGAAGCTCCCATAGGTTAGACTCCTGGAGTCCCCCCTACTAATCCTCTCTTTTATAGAGCCCCATAATATCTGCCTCCACCCCCTCAGTCTGCCTGAAGATGTCTCCAACCTCAAGGTGGTTCCATCGAATAAGCCTGTGCCTTGCTAACTTAAGTCTGGTCATCCAGTATCTCGCATCTCCACGGACCGATATTCTCCAAACCTTCCTAATCAGATCCCATGATCTCAAATAGAAAGTCCAGAACTTCTTAAACTTGATGGAGCCCTAGACAAGCACAGACCATCGATGGTGATGAGAAGCAAGCAGTGGTCCGAAGCGATCCTCAGGAGGTGCTGCATTTGATATCCAGGGAACCATTGGAACCAATCAGCGATTGCAAGCGCCTGATTAATCTTCTCCCAAACCCTGGCAGCCCTAAGATGGTTGTTGCACCAAGTGAGCCTGGGTTCAGTGTAGCTAAGGTTAATGAGACCCAAGTTACAAATGAACTCCCTTGAGTCAATGCTATCCGTGTTCTACCTCCCCCCATCTTCCAATGGGACCCCACAATATAGCTGAAGTCCCTGTTGACAAAAGAAGGCATGCAGGCCCTATGTCACCAATCTAGACACCTCTAACCAAAGAACCTGATCAATACATTAATGTAACATAAAAAGCATTAAAATTTTTGATAATTATTCTCTATTATTTAGGATTTGATGCTTTTTATGACTGTTTCTGAAATTATAGACTAATCACACTCCAATCTACAAAAGCCTTATATTTGCAATTAACAAGTCCGGAACATGCAAGCCTGAGTCTTTATTCCAGAGTTTCTATGTGAAATGCACGCGGAGTAGATGCACACTGGACGGGGATCACGTAAGATTGAAAGTCAAAGAGATTTTGAGAGAAAAGATGAAAAGAGATTTTGAGAGGAGATTTTGGTTGAATTGAGATTTTGAAAAAAAAATTTAAAAATATTTAAAAAAGTATTAAAAATTATGGGACCCATGATTTTTAAAGTAAAATAGAAAAATTTTTAGGAGAGAAGGTGTACGTGGCTTTGGAGCACTAGGTGGACGCACGTGATGCCAGAATGCATGAGAAGAAAAAAAATGCAACGCACGCTGAAATAAGGTGAGGGACATTCAGAATTCAAGAAAAAAAATATATATATATATTTTTGAAAAAAATTTTTAGAGAAAGTTTGGCTTAAAAAAGTTTCTTCCCGATTGCCTTATCCTTCCTTGATCTTCAATCTCATCCATCTATCTCCTAGCTCTTATTCCTTTCATTAGCCTCACATCGACAAACAAATAAAATCTCCTCCCTCCTAACACCTATAAAAAGGCCTTTATAACTCCACCTTGAAAATCATCCGAAAGATTCGAAGATCTGAAAATTCTTCAAAAGCCTTGCCAGGAGGGAGAAGAAGAAAGGAGCAACTTTATGCATGGCTAGTAGTCTTCGTCTTTAGAAAAAGTAAATTTTAGTTTTTATTTTTAGATCTTGTATTTTTTTTCATGCAAGTAGATATTTGAATAATTATAATATTATTTTTTTCTTCATGAATAAAATATATTTTTTTTAAATATTAATATAATACGAGTCTTTGAATAGCCTATGACTACGTAGAGATTGATCGTGATCAAGCGATATGATCTATGCTCAATGAGATAAATTATACTCAAAACTCGATCATAGATCTATTGGCTTAAGGAATGAATACTAGATTTATAATTAAAAATAAATATTAAAATTTTTAAGATATATTTTTTTATTACTTCAAATTTTTTATTTTCAATCTTAACTTAATTAGTTATAAGTAAAATTTCTTAAAATTTTAACTAACTCGAATACAACTTAGCCCACGGTCCTTGTGGATATGAGCCCGACTCACACTATCTGTATAGTGTAAGTTAGGTTTATTTTTGACTGTTCACACCAGCAACCAAATTTTGCACCGTTGTTAGGGACCTTGGCACAGTTATTTTAAAAAAAATCAACAAAATATATAAAATAAAAAAAAATTAGTGCTTATTTCTACCTTATATTGCTTTACTATTTTCTAGGTAGATTATTTTATTTACATTGTTAAGTAGTTATCTTATTTTGCATAAATATTTTAATGCTTATTATTTCTAAAAATTTTTTACTTTTTATAACTTAGAATAATTTACTGCTTTATATAATTAGTAATTTTCTACTTTCTAAGTAGATTAAACTTTTTATCTTTTATTTAAATTATGTAGTTACCTTTTATTCTTAACTTTGAGATTATTTTATTTGCATAGTTAAGTAGTTATCTTATTTTACATAAGTAATTTACTATTTATTATTTCTAATGATTTACTACTTTTTATAGCTTAAAATAATTTACTGCCCTAAAAGTATATTTGATTTTTTGCTTTATTTGTAGGTTACCTAGTTGCCTTTTAATCTTAGCATAATTTACTTCCTATCTAGTTAGATTCTCTAAATCTTCTCAAATCTAATTAACTTAATTCAAATCTATCTTTTATTCTTCTTACTTTAAATAACTTAACATAAACAGAAACAAAATATACATCTCATAATATTTAATTAATATGGAGAAACCTAAAATATAATAAAAGAACTTAATATATTTGGATATATTTTTTAATTGTATTGTATTTTTCAAAAAATACTTAAGGATATTTAATCCAATTAAACAAGATAAGATGGAGATTTGATCATCCTTTCTTAGCCCAAAAATTATCATCTTTCATATTGCATTGATCTAAGCCTTTAATTTAAAATTAATTAGATGTTCATTACTAAAGATTTTTTAGCTCAATAGGACAAGAAAATTGAAAGATTGGATCGGATTTGACTTTGACTAACCAATTAAAGTTTAGAAAAGTGGTTCAAGGACTCAATCTTAAAAAATAATGGTTACTTAATTAGGTCCGTTACGAAAGTACGGAGAGCTTTTCATCAATCTTACACTTATCTGGCTAATTTGATTGATTGATTTTGAACTTGAAGTTTCTGAAGGTGACCTTGAAACAGTTAGGAGCTGTCTAGATCTAGATTAACCCTATGATAGAGAGTCCTTTCTTGTTTAATTTGATTTTAATTAACATCAAACATTAACTAATTCTTCTCACCCATCTCTTAGATCTAAGATCCTCTGGGCTCTTATCTTTAGAATTCTCTCTCCTCGTCTCTCTTCTCATTCTTCAAAAAAAAAATAATCAGAAGAAGATTGTTCTGATTTAGACCCTTTGATTGCATATCAGAACAATCAAAATAATCTGATAAATTAGATCCGTGCTGGTCTGACAAAAAGCGTTAAACTTAGCACTTTTTGAGAGGCAATCTAATTTTTTAGGAGTAGTTTTAATAAAAGTCTGGCTAAAGATATTAAACTTAACACTTATTGGGAGGTAACCCAATTTCTTAGGAGTAGTCTTAATAAAAATCTGACTGAAGACTTTAAACTTAGTGCTTCTAAGAGATAATCTAGTTTTTGCACTTACTTTATCTTTTTAGTTTGCTTTTTTTTTTTAGGACAGGCAACTGGTTGGAAGGAGAACTAAAGCTTTAAGATCCATGCTGGACTAGGAATATATTTAGTTAGGGGTATTCTTTCCTACCCTTTTTGTATCTTTTTTTTTATTTCTCCATTGAGGATAATATTGATTAATTTGGAAGAAAGAATAATAATAAAAAAATAAAAAATCTTTGAATAAGTTAGTATTTAACGATTAGACACCTGATTATGCTCAAGAATTAAGATAAATTAAGTAATTTTTTAAAAAATAAATTGATGTACAGAACAGAGAGTTTGTGAGATAATGAAGGATCAAATATTAAGAAAATTTGATAAAAGAGTTAAGTTTAGAATATAAATATTTTTTTATGAGTACTTCTAATTCTTTCTTCTAGCATTAAAGAAGAATTTACTTTCTATGGGCTTGTATAGGGTAACTATATATTTCTTCATAAAATAAATTATTTTATAGAATATAAGAAAGTTTTCAAAAATTTCACGCTAAGTAACCAGACCTCTTTGCCTAAGCAAACATTGAGTTTCATATCAAAAAATGTGAAGGATAAACAAGCTCTGTTGTAAAGTTAATTTTAACTCATAACCTGTTTGATTCGAACTAATAAGCCCAAAGGGTATTTTATACCTAGTCAAACAAAAAGTTTAAAGGATTAAGACACTCAATAGCAGTACAATATTAAAAAAATATAAAAAAATGATAATAATAAGTAAAGAACAGAAGTAACACTATACTTATCCATATAAAAGTTAGATGATTTAGAGATAAAGATAGGGACAGTTTAGAAAAAAAGTTCAAAAAAAATTTAGTATTTTTGGCTTAACTTACATATTGATTAGTACTAATATCCCAATAACATACCTTACTCATGCTCTATTGAACATCAATGATCTTTTTGAAAATTATCTGGTGAAACTAGAAACTCTAAGATAAAAGGTATCTAACTCAAAATCCTTTCTTTACTCGAGGACGAGCAAAGTTCAAGTTGGGGGGTATAATCAATACATTAATGTAACATAAAAAGCATTAAAATCTTTGATAATTATTCTCTGTTATTTAGAATTTGATGCTTTTTATGATTGTTCCAAGAATTGTGGACTAATCACACTCTAATCTATAAAAGTCTTATATATTTGTAGTTAATAAATCCAGAACGTGCAAGCCTGAGTCTTCATTCTGGGATCTCCATACGAAATGCACGTTAAGTGGATGCATGCTTGATGGAGATCACGCAAGATTAAAAGTCAAAGAGATTTTGAGAGAAGATTTTGGTTAAGTTAAGATTTTGAAAGAAGATTTTAGGAATATTAACAAAGAGCATTAAAAGTTATGGGACCCATGATTTTTAAAGTGAAAGAGGAAGACTTTTAGGGGAGAAGGTGTATGCGGCTTTGGAGCGCTGGGTGGATGCATGTGACGCAGGAATGCATGAGAAGAAAAGATGCGACACATATAGAAACAAGGCGAGGGATGTCCGAAATCAAGAAAAAGAAAAAATATATATATTTTTGGAATTTTTTTTTTAGAGAGAGTTTGGATTGAAAAAATCTCTTTTCGATTGTCTTATTTTTCCTTGATCTTCAATCTCATCCATCCATCTTTTAGCCCTTATTCCTTTCATTAGTCCCACATCCACAAACAAATAAAATCTCCTCCCTCCTAATACCCATGAAAAGACCTCCATACCTCCACCTTGAAAATCATCCGAAGGATCCGGAGATCCAGGGATCCAAAAATCCTTTAAAAGCCTTGCAAGGAGGGAGAAGAAGAAGGGAGCAGCTCCATGCGTAGCTAGCAATCATTGTCTTTGGGGAAAGTAAATTTTAGTTTTTATTTTTAGATCTTGTATTTTTCTTTCATGTAAGTAGATATTTGATCAATAATTATAATATTATTTTTCTCTTCATGAATAAAGTATATTCTTTTTCAAATATTAATATGATATGAGTCTTTGAATAGTCTACGACTATATAGAAATGGATCGTGATCAAACAGTACGATCTGTACTTAGCGAGATAGATTATGCTTGAAAATCGATCATAGATTTTGTTGGGTCTAAAATACCCTCAGTCGAAGTTCTCAACGAGATTAACCCTCGCGAGTCTCCTCCAACTCCGACCGCAAGCAAACTCCGCCCGGACCCCTACGGGAGCCGGGCTCCGTCACCAACTTCAACTGCCGGTAAGCTTCGTCCGGACTCCTACGGGAGCCGGACTTCGCCCCTGACTTTAATTGCAGGAAGATTCCGCCCGGACCCCTATGGGAGCCGGGCCTCGTCCCCGACTCCGGCTGCAGACAGACCTCGTCCGGACTCCTACGGGAGCCGAACTTCGCCCACAACTCCGACCGCAAGCAGACTCCACCCGGACTCCTACGGGAGCCGGGCTCCGTCACCAACTTCAACCACTGGTAAGCTTCGTCCGGACTCCTACGGGAGCCGGACTTCGCCCCTGACTTTAATTGCAGGTAAACTCCACACAGGCTCCTACGGGAGCCGGACCTCGCTCACGACTTCACCTGCAGACTCCGTCCGGACTCCTACAGGAGCCGGACCTCGCCCATGGCTTCAGTTGCAGGTAAACTCCGTCCGGACTCCTACGGGAGCCGGACCTCGCCCACGGCTTCAGCTGCAGGTAAATTCCGTCCGGACTCCTACGGGAGCCGGACCTCGTCCACGGCTTCAGCTGCAGGTAAACTTCGTCCGGACTCCTACGGGAGCCGGACTTCGTCCCTGACTCTAATTGCAGGTAAACTCCGCACAGGCTCCTACGAAAGCCGGACCTCACCCACGACTTCACCTGCAGACTCCGTCCAGACTCCTACGGGAGCCGGACTCCGCCCATGACTCCGGCTGCAGATAAACTTCGTCCGGACTCCTACGGGAGCCGGACTTCGTCCCCAACATCAACTGCTGGAAGGCTTCACCCAGACTCCTACGGGAGCCGAGCTACGCCCGCGACTTCACTCACAGGTAAACTCCGTCCGGACTCCTACGGGAGCCAGACTTCGTCCCTGACCTTGATTGTAGCTGGACTTCGACTGGACTCCTATGGGAGCCGGGCTCCATTTCCAGCTCTGGCTGTGGGAAGACTCCGTCCGAATTTCTACGGGAGCCGAACTTCGTCCCCAACATCAACTGCTGGAAGGCTTTACCCGGACTCCTACGGGGGCTGAGCTCCGCCCGCGACTTCACTTACAGGTAAACTTCATCCGGACTCCTATGGGAGCCGGACTTCGTCCCTGACCTTGATTACAGGTGGACTTCGATCGGACTCCTATGGGAGCCGGGCTCCGTCCCCAGCTACCGACTCCAACCGAACTTCGGCCGACAAGTTTGGACCCCCAGGCAGGCCACAATAATGGCCACGATTCTGCTCCACTCCCTGTGGCGGACCCTACGCAGCTCCATTACTCCCTGGCAGGCCCTAATAATGGCCACGATCCTGCTCCACTTCCTGCAACAGATACCGCACGATTCTTCCATTCTCTGACAAGTCGCGACAACGGACGCCGCTCTGCTCCCCGTGGCAGACTCCACGTAGCTCGTCTCGGTGATAGCCACGGGTCCACTCCACTACTCTCCGTAACAAACTCCTCCTGACTCTGGGCGGCCCACTACCAGACGGTTACAGACATCGCAATCAGTTTGTTGCCCCCTCCGCCTATAAAAGGGGGACCCCAGATACGTTATTTTCTAAGCTCTCGTTTTTACCTAAAAAGTCTGCTAAAATTTTCATTCGAGCACTCCATTCTTGTTGAGGCAAAGAACTGACTTGAGCGTCGGAGGGTCTTGCCGGAGCAACCCCACCTTCGGTTTAGACTTCTTTTGCTGGTCCCGGCGGCGACCGCGACTCCCTCGACTCCAGCTTCTCCGTCGCAGGCGGATTTTTGCACCAACAGGATTGGCGCTAGAGGAAGGGCTCGAACCTCCACGGTACCCTTGTTCTTAAAGGAGCGCTCAACGGAACCGCCTCTGGTTATCTTCTCCGACATCTGCTCCTCCTTCCTCCCACTGGATCCATGCCCGATGTCTTCTCGCGAAATATCCACACGGCGACCCACGGCCCCCGCAGCCATGTCTCGGGCCCCGGTCTCGCCTTTGGTTTTCCAGGCCCCACATCCTCCGACAATGGTCGCCGGCATGGAGCGGTCGGACGATCAGCCTCCGATGGATTTCGCCAACACCATCTCAGGAGGATCCCGGTAAGAAGCAACCGACGCACTGACCGTACCCCCCAAGCGACAAAAGATCGAGGAGCCCATAACCTTTACTGAAGAAGACGCTCAGGGAGTTCAATTCTCTCACAACGACGCCGCGTCCTTATCGACAATGAAAGTTCGGCCGACATTTTATTCTACGACATTTTTTCAAGAATGTCCATCCTTGACGGCCATTTGAGGCCGATTAGCTCACCTCTGGTAGGGTTTACTGGTGATGCTGTTCCGACGGAGGGAATCATAGCTTTGGCTGTGGCCGTGGATCGATATCCAAGGCAATCCAGGGCTCTGGTGAATTTCTTGGTGGTGAAGGCGCTGTCAGCCTACAACGCAATCCTCGACCGACCCGGTCTCAATGCTCTCCAAGCCATCGTATCAACCTACCATTTGAAGTTGAAATTCCCTACCAGCCAGGGGATCGGAGAGGTCCGAGGAGACCAAGCCCTGGCCAGACATTGCTACAACATAGCCTTGCAAAGAAGCGATCAGTCCGACCCCTGTCCAGTTGACGGGTTGGATGTCCGCGATGACCTCACTGAAGAGAGGGGCGGCCCAATCGAAGATCTGGTGCCGATCCCTCTGAACGACGGGAACACGGAGCATGTGGCGATGATCGGCTCCAACCTGGGGGAGGAGGTGTGGACGCGTCTCATCGATTTTCTATGAAAGAATGCGGACGTTTTCGCTTGGGTTCCAGCAGACATGCCGGGGATTGACGCGAAAGTCATGGAGCACCGTCTGGCCGTCGATCCAAAGCATCGACCGATGAAAGAGAAAATCTGAGGTCATGCACCAGAGAGGCAGAAGGCGATAGTCGAAGAAGTAGACAAACTCCTCAAGGCCGAATTCATTAGGAAAGTCAATTATCCTGATTAGATTTCCAACGTTGTCCTAGTCAAAAAGACAAACGGCAAGTGGAGGATGTGCATAGACTTCAAAAAGCTGAATAAGGCCTGTCCGAAGGACAGCTACCCCCTTCCCAGAATCGATCAACTGATGGACGCGACCTCGGGCCATGAGCTCCTTACCTTTATGGATGCATTCTCCGGTTATAATCAAATCAGGATGGCACCGGAAGACGAAGAAAAGACCGCTTTCATTACTAACCATGGTCTTTACTGTTACAGGGTCATGCCTTTCGGCCTAAAAAATACAGGCGCAACCTACCAACGGTTGGTGAACAAAATCTTCAAGGAGCAGATCGGCCGCAACATGGAGGTCTACGTGGACGATATGCTCGTAAAAAGCAAATCTTCCATGGATCACGTCACCGACCTCGAGGAGACCTTCGATGCTCTTCGAAAATATAGAATGAAGTTGAACCCGACTAAATACGCTTTCGGAGTAGCCTCAGAAAAGTTCCTGGGCTTCATGGTGTCGGGGTGCGGGATTGAGGCCAATCCAGAAAAAATTCGTGCCATCCAGGAGATGGCCACCCCGAAGTCGATAAAGAAGATTTAGCGCCTTACAAGGAGGGTAGCAACCCTGAATCACTTTGTCGCAAGGTCGGCCGAACGGTGCCTACCCTTCTTTCAAATCTTCAAGCAGCCGAAGAACTTCTGTTGGACCTCTGAGTGCCAACGGGCGTTCGAAGAACTGAGGAGCTACCTCGGCTCACCCCCGCTGCTGGCAAGGCCGGAGCCTGGGGAGGAACTGTTTTTATACCTGGCGGTCTCTCCTATAGCTCTCGCGGCAGTCCTTGTCAAAAAAGAAGCAAAAGTCCAACGGCCAATCTACTACGTCAGTCGCATGCTAAGAGACGCCGAGACCAGGTATACCAAATTAGAAAAATTGACTTACGCCCTGTTGATTGCAGCCCGGAAGCTCCGACCCTACTTTCAAGGGCACACCATAACACTGCTCACTGACCAACCGATCAAGGCGATTCTACACCGGGCGGATGCCTCCGGGAGAACGGCAAAATGGGCGATCGAGCTCACAGAATTTGACATCAACTATCGACCCAGGCCGGCAGTGAAGGCCCAGATATTGACGGATTTCATAGTGGAGTGTACTATCCCAGAGGAGGCCGAACCTGAACAAGGCAAAATTGACAACCTGAAACCCCGGCCAAACTCCCCTAAAGAAAAAGCAGATCCCTCTAATTGCTTTTGGGCCCTCTACGTGGACGGTTCTTCTAACATGTCAGGTGCAGGTGCGGGCCTGATCTTGATCAGTTCGGAGGGAATTATCGCGGAGTACGCTCTGCGCTTCGAGTTCCCCGCAACAAACAACGGAGCGAAATATGAAGCTCTGATCGCAGGACTGAGGATCGCCAAAGAGCTGGAAATAGATCGGCTCTGGGTCCACAGCGACTCTCAGCTAATAGTGGGACAAGTCAACAGAAACTACGAGGCGCGGGAGGACAGCATGGCTAAATATCTTGAAAAGGTAAAAGAGCTCGTCTCCGCCTTCGACAGCTTTGACATTAGGCAGATTTCGAGGTTGGAAAATACCAGGGCCGACCTTCTCTCCAAGCTGGCAATGCTGGCTCTGACCGAATTACCCAAAGGTGTTCTCTTTGAAGTACTCAAGTGCCCGAGTATGGAAGAATCACGGCCCGTTATGGAAATTGACCACGAGCCCAGCTGGATCGACCTACTGATAATATTTCTCAGAGACGGGGTTCTCCCCCAGGATGCGAAAGAAGCTCAGAAGCTCCGAAATCAAGCCTCCCGATACATCCTCTATGAGGGCAAATTATACAAGAGATCATACTCTTTGCCCCTCTTAAAATATCTCCGGCCTTCGGAAGCCGACTACGCTTTGTGGGAAGTGCATGAAGGAATCTGCGGAAACCATCTGGGGGCTAGATCTTTATCCCACAAGTTGCTCCGCCAAGGATATTACTGGCCGACAATGCATCATGATTCGATTGAATATGTCAGAAAGTGTGATCGATGCCAGAGATATGCCAACATCCAGAGACAGCCCGCCACCGAGCTCACACCCTTGAGTGCCCCATGGCCTTTTGCGCAGTGGGGGATGGACATCCTTGGCCCCTTTCCCATGGCGTCTGGGCAGAGGAAGTTCCTCCTTGTAGCGATCGACTACTTCACCAAATGGGTTGAAGCCGGACCACTAGCAAAAATCACAGAAGCAAAAGTGCAAGATTTCGTCTGGAAGTCAATCGTGTGCAGGTTCGGTCTGCCTAGGGCCCTAATCACTGATAATGGACGGCAATTCGCAGGAGCAAAATTTGCCGGATTCTGTGAAGATCTGAACATCTTCCACAACTTCACATCAATAGCCCATCCTCAGGCGAACGGCGAAGCTGAGGTAACTAACAGAACCCTTCTGCAGGGGATTAAGACAAGGCTCGAGAAAGCGAAGGAAACTTGGGCGGACGAACTTTATCATGTGTTGTGGGCGTATCGAACTACCCAGAGGCTGCCCACAAGGGAGACCCCCTTTGTTTTAGCCTTCGGTACGGAGGTCGTCATCCCAATTGAGCTTAAACTCCCGTCGGCACGAGTCGTGGCATTCGACGAACATCAAAATTCGCAAGGTCTTAAAGCCAACCTCGACCTGCTAGAAGAAAGGCGGGAGATAGCTCAGGTTCGAATGGCAGCCTACAGACAGAAAGTCGCTCGCTATTATAACTCTCGGGTCAGGAACAAAGTCTTTAGAGCAGGAGATCTAGTGCTTCGACAAGCCGCTGTCTCGCAATCTCAGGATCGAGGGAAGCTCACCCCAAACTGGGAAGGTCCGTATGAGGTCAAAGAAGTAGTCCGGCCCGGAACTTATTATCTTAAAGAGCTCGAAGGAGCCGACCTCCCACGACCATGGAGCTCGGAGAACTTACGGATGTACTACCAATAACTTCATTTTAATTAAAAGTTGTATATCTACATGTCTTTGGCACTATCCTACATCTACAGGACAATTCAAACAAATTGTATCAGAAGCAAGAGGGGAACCTCGTCTCGGCAAAGTCGAAGGCCCGGTTCCCTTTAGATCGGATGGGGGGAGAGGCCCTGCAACGCCCATATGCGCCCCCACAGCCCTGTTAGGGACAGGAGGAAAACCTCGCCCTAACTTGAGCAAAGTCGAAGGCCCGGTTCCCTTTAGATCGGATGGGGGGAGAGGCCCTGCAACGCCCATATGCGCCCCCACAGCCCTGTTAGGGATAGGAGGAAAACCTCGCCCTAACTTGAGCAAAGTCGAAGGCCCGGTTCCCTTTAGATCGGATGGGGGGAGAAGCCCTGCAACGCCCATATGCGCCCCCACAGCCCTGTTAGGGACAGGAGGAGAACCTCGTCCTAACTTGAGCAAAGTCGAAGGCCCGGTTCTCTTTAGACCGGATGGGGGGAGAGGCCCTGCAACGTCCATATGCGCCCCCACAGCCCTGTTAGGGACAGGAAGAGAACCTCGCCCTAACTTGAGCAAAGTCGAAGGTCCGGTTCTCTTTAGACCGGATGGGGGGAGGGGCCCAGCAACGCCCTAGTGTGCCCCTACAGCCGTGTTAGAGACAAGAGGTGAACCTCGCCCTAACCAGAGCTGAACCTTGTTACGACAGAAATAGGGAAAGAACCTCGCCCCGACATCAATTAAGGTCTAGTCATTCAAGACCAGATGAGAAAAAGGGAGACCTTCCCCAGCGGCCCCTTCGTGATAAAACTCCTTCCGGACTCCTGCGGGAGCCAGACTTCGCCCTCGACTCTGATCATATGAAGGCTCCGTCCGGACTCCTACGAGAATCGGACTCCATCTCCGACCTCAACTGCGGGCAAGCTCCGTCCGGGCTCTTACGGGAGCCAGACTCCTCCTCCAACTTCGACTGTAGGCAAACTTCGTCCGGACTCCTACGGGAGCCGAGCTTCGTCCTCGACTTCGAACGCTGGTAAGCTCCGCCCGGACTCCCACGGGAGCCGAATTTTGCCTGACTTCAATTACAGGTAGACCCCGTTCGGACTCCCACGGGAGCCAGACCTCGCCCACGGCTTCAGCTGCAGGTAAATTCCATCCGGACTCCTACGGGAGCCGGACCTCGCCCACGGCTTCAGCTGCAGGTAAATTCCGTCCGGACTCCTACGGGAGCCGGACCTCGTCCACGGCTTCAACTGCAGGTAAACTTCGTCCGGACTCCTACGGGAGCCGGACTTCGTTCCTGACTCTAATTGCAGGTAAACTCCGCACAGGCTCTTACGGGAGCCGGACCTCGCCCACGACTTCACCTGCAGACTCCGTCCGGACTCCTACGGGAGCCGGATTTCGCCCACGACTCCGGCTGCAGATAAACTTCGTCCGAACTCCTACGGGAGCCAGACTTCGTCCCCAACATCAACTGCTGGAAGACCTTCCCCAACGGCCCCTTCGTGATAAAACTCCGTCCGGGTTACTACGGAAGCTGGACCTCGCCCACGACTTCACCTGCAGACTCCGTCCGGACTCCTACGGGAGACGGACTCCGCCCATGACTCCGGCTGCAGATAAACTTCGTCCGGACTCCTACGGGAGCCGGACTTCGTCCCCAACATCAACTGCTGGAAGACCTTCCCCAGCGGCCCCTTCGTGATAAAACTCCGTCCGAACTCCTGCAGGAGCCGGACTTCGCCCTCGACTCTAATCATAAGAAGGCTCCGTCCGGACTCCTACGAGAACCGAACTCTATCTCCGACCTCAACTGCAGGCAAGCTCTGTCCGGGCTCTTACGGGAGCCGGACTCCTCCAACTTCGACTGTAGGCAAACTTCATCCGGACTCCTACGGGAGCCGAGCTTCGTCCTCAACTTCGAACGTTGGTAAGCTCCGCCCAGACTCCCACTGGAGCCGAATTTTGCCTGACTTCAATTACAGGTAGACCCCGTTCGAACTCCCACGGGAGCCAGACCTCGCCCCAACTTCACCTACGGGAGCCGAACCCCTGCAGCCCCACCAAGAGAAAAAAAAAAAAGAGGAGAAGGGAATACAACAATAACAACGGTAAAGGAAAAAGTTCGGCAGACAATAATTTGACGTAAAGTACGGACGAGGTAACAAAATCACCTTCTCATTTTTTGACTAACAAGATGTACGTTACAAGGCCCGGAGGGCCAAAAAAGAATACATTATTACAAGGCTCGAGAACACGGCTTGGAAGGGATACACCGGAGGCCACTTCAAGCTGCAAACTTCTCTTCTCGTTTCTGTCCTTCCCAGCCATATTTTTTAGTACGTGTGACAAGCCTATCGGCTCTCGCCCCCGCCTTGTTCCGCTCCACCTTCGAAATCCCAACCCTAGGGGGAAAAGAATGGGATAGATTCCAGGGGGCAGTAAGGGCAATGGCAGCGGCGACGACGACCTGTTTCAAGAAGAATCGGAGTTACCCCGGAAGCAGCAATGGCGCCGGAGATATGCGCCATCACCGAATGCTCCATGACAACCACCGTCCTAAGTGTTCCGACAAGGTCGGCATGCGCTACTTCCACCATCCCCGCAACAAGTTTTACTGCCCCACCGTCGGCGCCGATCGCTTCTGGTCCCTCGGCCCCGACGACATCAAGGATCCCGCCACAGCTTGTGACGACAGCTCTGCCCTCTTGACCAGTGTCACCCCGTCCAGCTACTCCAAAATTCTCAGGCAGAACATCTTCACCGGTTGTCCCTGTTATTAAACCCCTGTTGTTGAAGAAATTCTCCTTTGAGCCCCCTTTAAAGCGACAGGAACCCTCAGCAGCAGCTCGACAACCGGAGAACTCGCAGACTGCTGTTCTCCTCCTTGCGCTCTTCCAAGTCCGTGGCATCCTCTTGAGGTTGGCCTCCGAGGCGGAGGCCCTGGCGGGGGAACCCCTTAGAGAGGAATCGAGGGGCTGGAGACGGCAGAGAGACGGCAAAGACCAGCGTGGAGGACGCTCAGAGTCAGAAGGGGCACTGATGGAGTGGCTGAGTGGCTAAGCTCTCAGGCGAAAGAAAGATGTCATCCTTTAGGCGAAGTAAAGCCCCTGGAGGAAGGGTGGGGGGTTTAAATAGGCAACGGAGCCTGGCGCAATTATAGTGGCAGGTGTCCCTAGGCCAACCAATGCCCACCACGTATCCCGCATATCCCACTCGCCGCGACCTGGGGTTGACCATTCGCAAACTTTCATGGCACGACGCTTGGGATCACGTCCCGATGGGAGTTCCAAAAAGGCTCTGCGGGTCACCCTAATCAGAAAAAGGCTCCAGCATGCGCGCATTAAATGCCAACATATCTGAGGACGGTCGCGCGTGGACGTCAAGGGGAGAACTGCGGCTGCGACGATCTTTCTGTACTCCCTTCGTTCGAAATTCAAACTCGGAAGTAGGGGGACTGGTGTTGGATATAAAATACCCTCAGCCGAAGTTCTCAACGGGATTAACCCTCGCGAGTCTCCTCCAACTCCGACCGCAAGCAAACTCCGCCCGGACCCCTACGGGAGCCGGGCTCCGTCACCAACTTCAACTATCGGTAAGCTTCGTCCGGACTCCTACGGGAGCCGGACTTCGCCCCTGACTTTAATTGCAGGAAGACTCCGCCCGGACCCCTACGGGAGCCGGGCCTCGTCCCCGACTCCGACTGCAGACAGACCTCGTCCAGACTCCTACGGGAGCCGGACTCCGCCCACAACTTCGACCGCAAGCAGACTCCGCCCGGACTCCTACGGGAGCCGGGCTCCGTCACCAACTTCAACCGCTGGTAAGCTTCATCCGGACTCCTACGGGAGCCGGACTTCGCCCCTGACTTTAATTGCAGATAAACTCCGCACAGGCTCCTACGGGAGTCGGACCTCGCCCACGACTTCACCTGCAGACTCTGTCCGGACTCCTACGGGAGCTGGACCTCGCCCACGGCTTCAGCTGCAGGTAAACTCCGTCCGGACTCCTACGGGAGCCGGACCTCACCCACGACTTCAACTGCAGGTAAATTCCATCCGGACTCCTACGGGAGCCGGACCTCGTCCACGGCTTCAGCTGCAGGTAAACTTCATCCGGACTCCTACGGGAGCCAGACTTCGTTCCTGACTCTAATTGCAGGTAAACTCCGCACAGGCTCCTACGGGAGCCGGACCTTTCCCACGACTTCACCTGCAGACTCCGTCCGGACTCCTACAGGAGCCGGACTCCGCCCACGACTCCGGCTGCAGATAAACTTCGTCCGGACTCCTACGGGAGCCGGACTTTGTCCCCCAGCATCAACTGCTGGAAGGCTTCACCCGGACTCCTATGGGAGCCGAGCTATGCCCGCGATTTCACTCACAGGTAAACTCCGTCCGGACTCCTACGGGAGCCGGACTTCGTCCCTGACCTTGATTGCAGGTGGACTTCGACCGGACTCCTATGGGAGCCGGGCTCCGTCCCCAGCTCTGGCTGCGGGAAGACTCCGTCCGGATTCCTACGGGAGCCGGACTTCGTCCCCAACATCAACTGCTGGAAGGCTTCACCCAGACTCCTACGGGGGTCGAGTTCTGCCCGTGACTTCACTTACAGGTAAACTTCGTCCGGACTCCTATGGGAGCCGGACTTCGTCCCTGATCTTGATTACAGGTGGACTTCGACCGGACTCCTATGGGAGCCGGGCTCCGTCTCCAGCTACCGACTCCAACCGAACTTCGACCGACAAGTCTGGACCCCCAGGCAAGCCACAATAATGGCCACGATTCTGCTCCACTCCCTGCGGCGGACCCTACGCAGCTCCATTACTCCCTGGCAGGCCCTAATAATGGCCACGATCCTGCTCTACTTCCTGCAACGGATACCGCGTGATTCTCCCATTCTCTAGCAAGTCGCGACAACGGACGCCGCTCCGCTCCCCGTGGCAGACTCGACGTGGCTCGCCCCGGTGATAGCCACGGGTCCACTCCACTACTCTCCACAACAAACTCCTCCTGACTCTGGACGGCCCACTACCAGACGGTTACAGACATCGCAATCAGTTTGTTTCCCCTTCCACCTATAAAAGGGAGACCCCAGATACGTTATTCTCTAAGCTTTCGTTTTTACCTAAAAACTCTGCTAAAATTTTCGTTCGAGCACTCCATTCTTGTTGAGGCAGAGAACTGACTTGAGCATCGGAGGGTCTTGCCGGAGCAACCCCACCTCCGGTTTAGACTTCTTTTGTAGGTCCCGACGGCGACCGCGACTCCCTCGACTCCAGCTTCTCCGGCGCAGGCGGATTTTTGCACCAACAGATTTGTTGGCTTAAGGAATGAATACTAGATTTATAATTAAAAATAAAAATAAAAATTCTCAAGATACGTTTTCTTCTATTACTTTGAATTTTCTATTTTCAATCCGAACTTAATTAGTTATAAGTAAAATTCTTAAAACTTTAACTAACTCGAATACAACTTAGCCCACGGTACCTGTGGATACGATTCTGACTCACCCTATCTATATAGTTTGAGTTAGATTTATTTTTGACTGCCCATGGCAGCGATCAGAACCCTCCGCTCCCTGTGCTCAGTGCTCACGTACACTCTTGACAGAAGCCAAAGGCCCTCGGTTTGCTTCGAAATAACTAAAGCCACTTGCTGCTTGCACCTGTGGAATGCATCAATCCTGACCAAGCCGTAACACCACGACACTAAGATCCCCTCGGATAGACCCCTGGACTCTACCACGTAGGTGCTCTATGTCAATGGGATCCGTCTTCTAGCTCAAGCAAGGCTCATCTCTGACAAATGGGTCCCAAGCAGGATGCAGATATCTAGGTTATGTTGCTGGATCAGTCTTTCGAATGTTGTCTAGAATGAGGGCTTCCCCATCCCCGGGCATTTCAGATCAGCACCGTCATTGGGGTGACTGGTGGGAGAGGGGAGCCAAACCAGTACTCCCCTCAGTCTGCATGTCAGCCTCTGTCCAAAGAAACATCGAGTCCAATGCTGTCGGACTCTCCTCCTTCCCCTGGATGGTCTGCCTCAGTCAGTCCATTGCCTCTCCATGATCTATGACCAAGCCTTCCGACATGGGATCCATATGCACCACATCGCCCTCCATCACAGGCGCCCACTCTTGCTTAACATGACCCATTGCCATTGGGGCCTCAGGGTCAACCACCACTGCCTTTGCCTAAAGCGCAGCAACTTTCCCTTTCTCTGGGTTCAAAACAGAAAAAATGAAGGCCCCAGGGTTCCAGAGGTAATTGACAAATCTATTTGGGCCTCTGAGCAGGCTAGAGCTTTGCCCTTGTCCCTATTTGATTTTGTAGAACTCTTTCTGGATCCATTGAGCCCCTTCTCCCGCACACTAGGTTTCAAAAATGCTCGACCCGCATCAAAATCGCTAGGCCAGCTGCATTTGGGTTGGCCTGAGCCTGCTCTCATCGAGCCCGCCCCACCAACCAGCAACCCAAATGGCCTTTCCTTCCTGTCACAGCTCGACGCCAACATGCTAAACCTACTAGCAGGTCGGACCATGCTCGGGCTTGAGCCCATGCCAAATATCGTGCCATCCTTTGCACAGATCTCCCTGCTATCTCCTACCCCCGTCCAGCCATTGATCCAGGCCTAGATCGGGGGGCGGTGATTACCTTCATGCAATTTTTGAAGGTTTGATCCGGCCATCAGATCCGATAGGCAGATCAGTTTGATCTAAGCCACCCAAAGTTGGCTCATTTCCGAGTTGGCTCGGCCTGGGACTGGACTTACGGGCCTGAGTTGACTCGGCCCCAACCTTCCCTTTGCCTCACGACACCGCCGGCTCGGGCAGTCAGTGTTGGATGGCAACGAGCTAAGGCCCCATGCGCTGCCCACAGTCCGCCCGCACCTCCTTTCCTCCAGCTCAGACCATGTTCTCCAAGTAGAGGCCGGCCATCGAACCCCCTCCTTCCCCACCGGTCGGGCACTCCACCGTGGAATGGAACCGACCGCACCAGAGGGAAACGCCGCTGAGGTTCTCATAGATGAACCTCTGCAACCAGGGGCCCTCTGGTCCATCGATCAGCACCTCCGGCCTCAATGGTCGGGAGAGATAAGTCGGACACAAGCTTGGGCGAACCCCAGCCATCTTCACTCTGTCGTGCAATCATCCACCATTGTCAGCTCACCGGCCAGATTTAAGATGCTTCGCAAGGCCGCCTCCCCCAAGAGCTCCATCGGGAGTAGCGGCAGTTGGATTCAGACCAAGGCGGAGCAAATCGCCCCCTTCGATGGGCAGAATCACGGCCGCCATGGCTCCACCGCCAGCGCCTGGCCGACGACAACCCAAGGATGGCCGAGAATCGCATCCCTCTTCCCGGTCTCCGAGAACTGGAACATGAGGTGGCCCTGCTCCATACTGTAGCCCGCCATCTCCCCCTTAAGGCCTACCCGTTGCCGAAACTCCCGGACCACCACCTCTACCACCACTTTCCGGCCAAGACTCCTTGCCATCGCTGAGGCCATCCACCCCTTCATATCCACCCTCACAGTCACCGACTCCTCCGAAGCTTCACCACCTCTGAGAACCACCGAGCGAGCTCCTCCACCTCTTCCGGCAAAGGTTCAGACGACACCCAAACTGTGTACCCTTGCACTGCTTGTTTCCATCCCGAAGCTGGCCAATCCCTCTCCCCCCACCACGCGAGGCTCTCGGGCGGTGCTTGGGGCTGCTCGCCATTCTTTTCGGTGCCACCGACTGCTGCATCCAAGTCGGTCTCTGGCAATCACGTCAGAAAAGTTTCGAGCACGAATCTTAAAGCACCTATGGTGACACAAAAATGGTCACTGTTCAAAAACGGTAACCAAAATTGTTCCCTCTACGCTTTGGATAGTTTGGCGAAGCAAACGGGCTAAAGCCTAGATGAAATGGTTGGGATATCCTTGTAACTATTACCTGCTGGACCATTTGGTCAGAATAGAGCAAATGGGCAATTAATATCTCTCATCTTCATCCGCTCATGCAAGGAACTCAATCTATATAGGCAAACGAGCAATCTCTCTCTTGTACTGCACTCCATCTCCTAATGTCTACCTTACTCCCCTCCTCTTTTATCACCTCCTCTCTCCTCTCAACTTCTAACTTTTTTCATTATCTCAATAAATCCACTAGGTTTCACACGTCCCTGACGTTCACAAAAAAGAAAACAAAATCACCTCTTCATATATCAAGCAAAACTACACTTTGATAAATTTGGCGATTGCATATTCTTTGAATTGTCGATAGAGATGGCAATAGATCAGGTATGAGTTACGTCGGCCAATATCCATATCTGCATCATACTTACATTGTACCCGTCTCGGATCAAAATGGATCAAGTAGCGATGTGAGTCGGATCGAATTAGATCGAGCAAGGAACTCATCATATAAATATTATAAAATAATTATAATTTTAAAAGGAGAGATTTAGATTATATTATATCAAGTTTGATTTGAAGCATGACATACTATTATCCATACCTGATGGGCATCTTCTTCTTCGATGGACTCCCGATCGGAGTCAGAAACTTAAGTCAGGAGGAAGTCTAACTCCTCCCTTCCACTCTATTTAAGAATCCCGAGCTCTCCCTTCGAATCCCACATCGAAGCTCAAGAGATTTCGCTAGAGTTCATTGAAGCTAATGATCTCCACTATCATGGCCCAAATACTATTACAATCAAGGTCAAAGATCTTTAATCTTCAAATTTATCCCATTTTCTATCCTCTTTAGCCTTTAAACTATGGGTTCTGGCTATCTATTATCAGAATTTTCTTGAAAGAAGCCAAACCATGTTTTTCTTCTATTTTTCCATTGCTTTTTTTAACTTTCCTGATCATTTTTCCCACCGACCACCGACCACCGACGACAGACCTCTCGGTAGCCACCATCACCCCAACTAATGCTGACCACAGGTATGGCTAGTGGGAGGTCCTTTGTTTCAGGAAAAGAACAGGAGAAACATGAATCCCTTGTTCGACTAAGAAGAAAAGAGGAAGAAGAAAGAGAAGGAAAAAACAAGAAGAAAAGAAGAAAAGAAAAGTAAAAAGGAAAAGGAGAGGGAGTCTCTCTCTCCCTTCTCTCTCTTCACTTGCTTTACTTAGTTCCTCTCTCCACTTTCTTTCTCTAATTTCTCTTTTTAAAAATTTCTCTCTCTCTCTATATATATAGTTTTCTCTTTTTGAGATTGATCTAGTAAAGGACTTTCTTTCAATAAGTTTGGTCGATTTTGATAAAAGGTTCTTAACTTACCATTGTCAGATGGCATGCCAATACCCACATTGGCTAGATCAGATTCTACTAAATGTGATTAAATATGATTTTTATTGAACCATCTATATACTAGTTCAATCATGATTTAATAGAATCATCTTGATTATATCGATCAGGATCTCGGATACTATCACATAGTCAGTTTTATTCCATTCTCTTAATTTCTCTCTTCTTTTCTATCATTCTCTCTATGTACTTGATTTATGAATCCAATGAAGGATTCCAATTCCTGTTGCTTTATATCAGAATTGACTTGATAGACAAACTTCAAACCATCTATATTCTAGTCTAATCTTGATCGGATGAAATTAGATAACCAAACCAATCTGAACTATTAGATACAACTATCAATCAGTTTTGTCTTTCTTAATTATCTGTATCTTGTCTAATTATTGGACTTGATTATGTATAGAGATGTAGTCATCTCAATAAAAAGATATTCAGTAATGGGATACCATGATATAATTTACAATTGAGGGGTTTAAGGATTTGAAAATTTTTTGGAATTATTTGGATTGTTGGAGTATGTATAAGACGAGTAATGTTTCACTTTTTTTTTAAATTTATTAGTAAATTATAAAATATTTTATATATTGAATTATGCATGATTTATGAATTGATATATGATATTTTAAATTGCTAATTTTTTTTTTTTGAAATGTTAAATAATTTATGATCGAAGATATGGACTTTGATATGGATTATATTGATTAATTTTGATGTTGCATTGTTTATGGGCTTTTAGAGTTAGAATATGAAATATGTTTTAAAAAAAGTGTTTTGATTTGAGATGGATTTTAACCCATAGTCTAATTATTTTTCATATCTTGTCAGTAGAGGTTAAGTGTTAGTATTTTAATATCCTATCAATAAAGATTATATATTGATATTTTAATATTCTACCAATGAAAATTATATACTAGTACCTTGATACTATGCTAGTGAAGATTGTGTATTGATATTTTGATATTCTACCAATGAAAATTATACACTAATACTTTGATATCCTGCCATTAAAGGTTATACAATGATATTTTAATTTAGTTCATGACTATCGAAACAAACATAATATTTTGAAAAAAATTGATTTATGAATAGAAATAAATTTTGAAAAAATTGAATTTGCATAAATCTTATTGTGATTAGTATTGTATATTTTAAACTGAATTTTCAATTGATGCATCTTGCATACTTATTTGTAATATATTTTTATTATTTGATTTATCTAGCTAAAATATTCATTACTTATCAAAATTGTTTAAAAGTGAAATTTAATAATATTAATATTGTTTAGATTTAAATTATTATTATTAATTGAGATGCATCAATAAAAAATTATTTGATATAAAGACTTTTAAATATATTTATTAATTATATTGATTAATTGAATTTTAATTTTTAATTATTTAAATTAAATCTAATGTGATATATTAACATCATATTTGAAATACATTACATACTTATGAAAAAAATCTTTTATAAATATATAGTAATTATCATGAGCCCTAGCTTACGATTTCAAATCTAAGGTGTGGCATTCTCCACAATCATTCAATCTTCCAAATATCAATCATCACCAACCAACATTGATTCAAATTTGCCTTCTATTAGCAGGTGAGAATAGATAATTGAAGGATTCACTTTAAAAAAAAAAGAGAGAGAAGACAACTTATTTCCCAAATTTTGCTGACATTAAATATAATAAGGTCATCATTATCCATTCTTTTGGAAACCGTTTTGACATTAGCGTATCAAAGCTATAATGCCACAGTTGCCATGACTTTAAGAATAGACCACGATATATTTTTCAATAATATGCCTGACTGGAGAAAACATATAAGCTCACACTAGCTACAATAATCCCTAGCATCCATCATGAACAAAGTCCCGTTGAATTATCTTGACACACTTCAGTGTACTCAGTCCTATGATTGCTTAGAAAGGTGTGAATCCACAATATGGTATGATGAAAAACAACATGGTAACATAACCAGTAAACAAGATACTACGAGATACTGCCATTCACCTTGTGCAGAAATCAATTGGGACTTAAAAAAAATAAAAAAGAAAGAAAACGTTAAAAGAGCAAGCATAAAAGTAACATGAATAACTTATAAGCTATAGCAATAACATCTCTTTGACAAGGACACCCAAACTAACAGTATAAAACCAGAATCCAGGAGGCAAAATAACAGCAAACAATGAAAACAAATATCAGGAGGTCTGATCTCAGAATCCATGAGGCATCTCCCTTCCATGGTAGAAAACCTACAGTTGGTGCAAGCAGATCCACTTAACTCGGTGCAACTTCATAGAGAGTAAGATCTGAGAACCAGGTTCCATCTTGGAAACCAACAGGCAGACCTGCCTCCCAAAAAAAAGGGAAAAAAGACAGTTCAGCAAACAAGAGAAAACTTGACAAAGCATCCAAAGCAAATGACATTGTGATGGAAAAATAAATAGGAATGCATCCTTGAAAACCACAAACCCCACCTGAATTCAACTCAAAATTTTCAGCAGTTTGTTAGTGGTGATCCACAGTAATGAACGTCTGAGATGTCAGAAAGCCTTTGTCTTGGGGACAATGTCGAGCTGGCTGCCATGTCAACCTCTATGGTAGAGATGTTCTTTCTCTTTTGCGTTTCCTGCTTTGGTTTCTCTTCTGATGTCTCGAGGATGGGACTCAGTGGCTGCTGCTGATTTTGCGGCTGCATCAACACAGCTTGTGCTTCCGCCATGATGGAGGGGCTGTCATCTGTAGCATACAATATCTTCTGGATGACACCAACAATCTACATGAACATGGCAGGATAAGCAAATTCAATTCCACTGCAATAATATTTCACCCTAATGCTACATATTCCCCTAAAACTCCATAGAGAATTAGTACTGCTGGGAAAAAAATTATAGAGAACAAGGTGAAGTTCTGGTTACAGGCAAATGCTCTATCTCTGGGCTTTGGCACAAGATCTCAATATCCCTCAATTTTGCAAAGTAGAAGTCCCTTTCTTTCTCCAGACTATCAACCAAAAGTTTCAACTCAGTGATCTGCAGCCAGGTTCATTCTTTTAGACTTTCCATAAGACCAGAAACCAAACCACCTTCTTAATATTAATCTAGTTTACCTGCTCATCATAAGCTTGTCCTCCAGCGTTAGTAGCAGGTTTTGCAGTCTTATGTGATGCATTTGCAGAATGTGCATCATTCTTCCGGGTGGAGTGTGATGCTTGAGCTTTGGGGGCAGCAGATGCAGATTTGGAAGCATGCGTAGGTGCTGTCCTTTTGTTTGCTTCCTTCCCACCTTTACAAGCATCTCTTCTCTCCATAGGATTGTAACTAGAAGACAATAAGATTGAAACATAAAAATATTCTGAAATGATAACCTTCAGCAAAGAAGTACTTGCATACAATTTAGTACCCTCAACTGACATTGCTGAAACTCTCTGTGATTATTTCCAATAGATGAAAGGAAAACAGAGGGGAAAGTATGATTTGAAATGTTGAATAGATTCTGTTAGAGAACAACAAAAGAAAATGTGACTTCATGAGGAAAAAGAAAAGTGTAATGTTCAGTATGCTTCTTATCATAACATTTACACAATGAGATCGACAGTGCTGATCTTATGTTCAAGATTTACACAGAATTTTTGTCTCCAAACAGAAGTCCAGGAAGCATCTTAATAAGACAACATTGACATTGAACGAATGGATTTTTACTAACCCAACAGATTCAGATGTAAAATATTGGAAACATACAAGCAAAAAAGAGAATAGAACTTACTTGTTTATGATACCACCATTGATAGAATCACAGTATCTCTTCATCCACTGCATGAATTCAAGGTTATCAAGGGGTCTTCCTTTCACGAGCTTGCTTACCTCAATATGCTGATAACCACAAAAATAGAACATATTATTTGAAGGAAATTAAGTCACATGAGCATAAGGACAATAAATAAACTTAGTTCAGTTTGTTTCTGAGCCCTGGGCAATCAAACTGTAAGACAAGTTTTCAATTCTTTCTCTAAGTTTGCTCAGTGCTCATTCTCTCAACAGGTTTTGTTAACCGTTAGCTATGCATACATCTCTGCTTCAACGGGAAAAAATTCAAAGTAACAGAGAGAACTACCTAACTAACATGGGCTCTTCATGTTTACATCTTGAAAAACAGAAGCCCAAGAATACACAAAAATTAATCCACCTCTACAAAAAGAATATCCCAAATTGTTATACAACACACAACCTGCTGCTGTGAATCACCAAATTGTAAATTTGTCCGTAGAAGGAAAAGGTAAAACAATAATTTCACTTGCATGAAATCAAGATCAAATCTACAGCTACAACGAGCATTCAAAAACTCAAGATATGTAAACTCTCCTAAATAATGATACATATTTCATCTAAATACATTATCATATCTCCCGTGAATATAACATTCAGGTCCATAAATAAAATTGCATTTCAGTTTTACTACTGCAGTACAAAAACAAGAACTTCTTAAACTCAGAGAATCATAAAAGCTCTGACGATAAAGGAAAATAAATCTAATAACCAGGGTAAACGGATACAAGCCCACACCCAGATTCCTTGCTTATATCTTGTTGCGGCCAATCGCCTCGTCGTCCGATCGCCGGGAAGCGTGCACCTGCAAAATGAAGTCCGCACTGACCGGAGGCGGCTCCGGCGGAGACCCTCCGACGGTCAAGTCAGAGAGGTGACTGGGCAACAGTGAAATGTAAACAGAGAGCTCTTATCGAGAGAGAGAGAGAGGGAGAGGAGCGAGCCTGGTGGTCTCGAGGTCGAGAGGAGGAGAGAGAGATGGAGCGGATCGATCCCTTGCACTGTTGCCTTCCCCGGTTTATATAGTGGAGCACGGTATGGCGCCGTCATTAATGGCGCAAACAAATGAGGAACTGTCAACTCACTGTGGACTGGCAGGGTCGCCGTGAAAATATCATGTCGCCGTGTGGCTGTCCAATCACCAGGGTTGACAATGCCCTCGGCGGGACAATGCCCCTAGGTAACCGCGCCGCATGTCCGTGTCAGAGCTGACAAGGTCTGGCGGCTGTACGGCGGTAGGAGGAACCGACCGACCCAAAGTCGGTAGCCAGCTGAGTGGTGTCGGGCCCCTCCGTTGGTCGGCGAGCCTTCCGAGAGTCGGCCATCGGACCTCTGGGTTCAGTCGGTCGGGGAAAGGTGCGCCCGACGTATCTTCAGTCGGTCGTGAGCCGGTAATTAGCCGGAGATGGCATCCGTCAGTCGGCCGCCCCGACCGACGATCGGTTGGTCTGTCGGCCAGTCGGAGTCGGTCGGGCTGCCAGTCGGTCGGGCCGTTAGTCGGTCGGGCCGCCAGTCGGTCGGTCGGGCCGTTAGTCGGTCGGGCCGCCAGTCGGTCGGTCAGTCGGCCAATCGGTCGGCCGGTCGGTCGGTCGGCCAGTCAGTCGGTCGGTCGGTCGTCCGTCGGGGTCGTCCGTCGGAGTCGGTCGGGGTCGGGGTCGTCCGTCGGGGTCGTCGGTCGGTATATCCCAACAGTTGCCCCCCCCACTCCTGAGCCCGATGTCGTGTTGGCTCGCGTGAACACATGAGCGACGGCTTCGGACGAAAGAGGCGGTTTTCCGTCTTTTCCTGCCCCGACTCTGGCGATCACATCAACGAACGATCCAATATCGGTCGTCCCGACTGTAGGTCGAGCATGCACGTCGGGTCGGAGGTCGGCCAACCTCCGAACGTTGCTCGTCGACACGATCATTCTACAGAATCTGATAGTCGAGTAGCATCCGACGTATTCGGATAGGATAACGATGGCAAGTCGAATATCCATTGTCCGGCCCTTGGTCAGACGTATGCGTTGGGATGTATGATAAACGGTGGCAAACCGAATATCCTTCGATCGGTCGTGACCAGATCGGTATGTCACAAATACGACTGCGGTCGTCTTGGCGTTTTGCCTTTCTTAGTCGAAGCTAAGTCGGCAAGTTAGCCAGCCGCATTAGTCGAAGCCCTTTGCCTTCAGAGGTGGGGGCCGTCGGTTCGGCGATCGGTGATCGGCCATGTTGGTCGGGGCCTTTTGCCTTCAGAGGCCGAGGCCGTCGGTTCGACGATCGGTGATCGAGCCGTTGATTCAGCGATCGACGATCGGCCATGTTGGTCGGGGCCTTTTGCCTTCAAAGGCCGAGGTCGTCGGTTCGGCGATCGGTGATCGAGCCGTTGATTCGGCGATCGACGATCGGCCGTGTTGGTCGGGGCCTTTTGCCTTCAGAGGCCGAGGCCGTCGGTTCGGCGATCGGTGATCGAGCCGTTGATTCGGCGATCGACGATCGGCCATATTGGTCGGGGCCTTTTGCCTTCAGAGGCCGAGGCCGTCGGTTCGGCGATCGGTGATCGAGCCGTTGATTCGGCAATCGACGATCGACCGTGTTGGTCGGGGCCTTTTGCCTTCAGAGGCCAAGGCCGTCGGTTCGGCGATCGACGATCGGCCATGTTGGTCGGGGCCTTTTGCCTTTAGAGGCCGTCGGTTCGGCGATCGGTGATCGAGCCGTTGATTCGGCGATCGACGATCGGCCATGTTGGTCGGGGCCTTTTGCCTTCAGAGGCCAAGGTCGTCGGTTCGGCGATCGGTGATCGAGCCGTTGATTCGGCAATCGACGATCGGCCGTGTTGGTCGGGGCCTTTTGCCTTCAGAGGCCGAGGCCGTCGGTTCGGCAATCGGTGATCGAGCCGTTGATTCGGCGATCGACGATCGGCCATGTTGGTCGGGGCCTTTTGCCTTCAAAGGCCGAGGCCGTCGGTTCGGCGATCGGTGATCGAGCCGTTGATTCGGCGATCGACGATCGGCCATGTTGGTCGGGGCCTTTTGCCTTCAAAGGCTGAGGCCGTCGATTTCGGCGATCGGTGATCGAGCCATTGATTCGGCGATCGACGATCGACCGTGTTGGTCGGGGCCTTTTGCCTTCAAAGGCTGAGGCCGTCGATTTCGGCGATCGATGATCGAGCCGTTGATTCGACGATCGACGATCGGCCGTGTTGGTCGGGGCCTTTTGCCTTCAGAGGCCGAGGCCGTCGGTTCGGCGATCGGTGATCGAGCCGTTGATTCGGCGATCGACGATCGGCCATGTTGGTCGGGGCCTTTTGCCTTCAGAGGCCGAGGCCGTCAGTTCGGCGATCGGTGATCAAGCCGTCGATTCGGCGATCGACGATCGATCGTGTTGGTCGGGGCCTTTTGCCTTCAGAGGTCGAGGCCGTCGGTTCGACGATCGGTGATCGAGCCGTTGATTCGGCGATCGACGATCGGCCATATTGGTCGGGGCCTTTTGCCTTCAGAGGCCGAGGCCGTCGGTTCGGCGATCGGTGATCGAGCCGTTGATTCGGCAATCGACGATCGGCCGTGTTGGTCGGGGCCTTTTGCCTTCAGAGGCCAAGGCCGTCGGTTCGGCGATCGGTGATCGAGCCGTTGATTCGACGATCGACGATCGGCCATGTTGGTCGGGGCCTTTTGCCTTTAGAGGCCGAGACCGTCGGTTCGACGATCGATGATCGAGCCGTTGACTCGGCGATCGACGATCGACCGTGTTGGTCAGGGCCTTTTGCCTTCAGAGGCCGAGGCCGTCGTAGATTCTCTGCTCCTTCGATCTTTATCAGGATCTGCGCACAAGGAGCGGGGAGAGGGGCGTAGGAGTTATACCTGCGATGCGTCGGTCTCGGACTCCATTGTCGGGGAAAGACCCATCTATCGGTGGAGGGCCTGCTGGGTTCAGCATGGGCCCGACCTTTCTTCCATTTTTCTTTTCGGCCCGTGCCTTAAGTCAGGCGCCGGTCGGAAGCTCCTTCGTCCGCGCGCATGTACTTGTACGTGCGCTCCAGCAGTTCGGCGTATGTTCGGGGGAGGGTTTTGTCCAGGGAGTAGGTGAACCGGGATGTCCTTAGCCCCCGTTTCATGGCCGAGATGGCCATGTCTCCATTGAGGTCCCGGACCTCAAGCGTGGCCGCGTTGAATCGCGTCACGAAGTATCGTAGAGTCTCATTTTCTCTCTGCTTGAGGGAGAAAAGACTGTCCGAGGTTCGTGGCGGCTTCCGACTGGTGCTGAAATGGACCACGAAGGAATGCTCGAGCTGCCTGAAGGAGTGGATACTTCCCGATCGAAGATCGGAGTACCAGGCCCTGGCAGCTTTGCGGAGCGTGGCGGGGAAGCCGATGCAAAGGAGAGCGTCGGTTGCCCCTTGAATCGTCATGAGAGCTTTGTAGCTTTCCAGATGGTCGATTGGATCGGTGGAGCCGTCGTAAGACTCCACGTGCGGCATCTTTAACCGACTGGGGATCGATTCGTCGAGGATGAGTCGGGAGAGAGGTTGGGCGGTATGGAAATCGACGTCGTTTGAAGACTTCTGCCTGTCCACCTGCAGCTGCGCGAGCCGACGGTCGATTTTCTCGAACCTGCGTTCGTAGTCGTCCGCTCGTCGATGCTGGGAGACTCCAGGAGTGGAGTCTCCGGAAGATTCTAAGAGTGAGGCCGACGGTGTGCGCGGCCGCTTCTCTTTCCTTGCCCGTTCCAGCAAGGAAGGAAAGGGCCGCTGGGACCGTCGGTCGTCGCGCCATGGTCGTCCCTCCCCTTCTCCGTGGGAGCGCTGTTGGGGGCGCTCGCATGGAGGTGACAGGGATCGGCGCGGTCGTCGGCGGCTGCTCCTGGAAGGCATAGGACGGGCCGCCGGTTGCTGCTGGAGGCTTTTGACTGCGTCGGTCAGTACGGTCATCTGTCGTACGATGGCCGCAATCTGCGCCTCCGTGGTCACTGCAGGGCGCGGAGAGCTAGGCTCCGCCGCCGGTGGTGGCGGGGAGGCCTCTTCCTGATGGGAAGAGCACCTTGCCGACCCAGTGATTCTCGATCGTTGAGCCCTTGTCTTTGTCATGCTGACCCCTTCCTGGCGCGCCAATCTGTTGCGGCCAATCGCCTCGTCGTCCGATCGCCGGGAAGCGTGCACCTGCAAAATGAAGTCCGCACTGACCGGAAGCGGCTCCGACGGGGACCCTCCGACGGTCAAGTCAGAGAGGTGACTGGGCAACAGTGAAATGTAGACAGAGAGCTCTTATCGAGAGAGAGAGAGAGGGAGAGGAGCGAGCCTGGTGGTCTCGAGGTCGAGAGGAGGAGAGAGAGATGGAGCGGATCGATCCCTTGCACTGTTGCCTTCCCCGATTAATGGCGCGGACAAGTGAGGAACTGTCAACTCATTGTGGACTGGCAGGGTCGCCGTGAAAATGTCATGTCGCCGTGTGGCTGTCCAATCACCAGGGTTGACAATGCCCTCGGTGGGACAATACCCCTAGGTAACCGCGCCGCATGTCCGTGTCAGAGCTGACAAGATCTGGCGGCTGTACGGCGGTTGGAGGAACCGACCGACCCAAAGTCGGTAGCCAGCTGAGTGGTGTCGGGCCCCTCCGTTGGTCGGCGAGCCTTCCGAGAGTCGGCCATCGGATCTCTGGGTTCAGTCGGTCGGGGAAAGGTGCGCCCGACGTATCTTCAGTCGGTCGTGAGTCGGTAATTAGCCGGAGATGGCATCCGTCAGTCGGCCGCCCCGACCGACGATCGGTTGGTCTGTCGACCAGTCGGAGTCAGTCGGGCCGCCAGTCGGTCGGGCCGTTAGTCGGTCGGGCCGCCAGTCAGTTGGGCCGTTAGTCGGTCGGGCCGCCAGTCGGTCGGTCGGGCCGTTAGTCGGTCGGGCCGCCAGTCGGTCGGGCCGCCAGTTGATCGGGTCGTTAGTCGGTCGGGCCGCCAGTCGGTCGATCGGGCCGCCAGTCGGTCGGTCAATCGGCCAGTCGGTCGGCAGATCGGTCGGTCGGCCAGTCGGAGTCGTCCGTCGGAGTCGGTCGGTCGGTCAGTCGATCGGTCGGTCGGTCGTCCGTCGGAGTCGGTCGGGGTTGGGGTCGTCCGTCGGGGTCGTCGGTCGGTATATCCCAACATATCTAATTCAGAAGCAGTGAAGTGAAAGGATCCAGAAATGAGTATTGAAATGCTGAGCTTAGAAAAGTCTTTTGTAATACCTGCAGTTAAATGTACAAGGAGGAATCACAGGCTACTGTTAATTTAGAAAAAACATGGTTGGACATGGACAAGAAACAAAAATACATGTGTTTGGTGTGGAGAGACCCTTTAAGAAACCAATCAGCCATGATCATCTTTCAATGAACGTTTATGATACGACATTACCCATTATGTAAGATGCACCTGGAAAAGTTGGATCGTGTTGTCTTCTCATTGCACTTTCTTAGCTAATTGCAAAACCAAGACTTAATGACCCCCACCCCCCACCCACACACGTGCGCACACACCCGGACCTACCCCCAACCTAGAGTAGTTAAGTGTGGAAGTAAAATCAATCATTGTTCGTACATGGATCTCTCTGGTACAAAATGAGCCACTTTAAATAAGTTCATTGCTTCGGCCTAGAATACGATTAATCCGGCATGGACTAAATGAGCTCCAAATAGTTTATTAGACAAATTGATAAATTTGATATTCCCAACCCACCAAGCAAAACCAATAATTTTTTTGTCACAACCAATTAAAGTTAAAGTTCTATTAAAAAGTGTTTCCATAGGGTAGAAACTTCTTTGCAAAAAATAAGAAAATTAAGGATACAATTGTATGTGATGTGACCAAAATTTCACCTTTTTTTCAGTTCTTTAGGATATGAGGAGGATATGAAGGAAAGAAAAAAGAAAAAGTGTATTAAACCTCAACAAAAATCTAATAAATCTAAGATCGAATTTTGGAGAACCGAAATGAAAATATGTATCCAGATCTAGAGCAGAATCCACAAAATCACAGTATAAAAAGAAGATACTTGAATGAAATATTGGGATTTAAGATAGAAATAACAGAAATATCTTATTTGTTTAAATCAATTTTCCAACAAGTTAACATATGTTTGCCATATTTTGTTTATATGTTAGGAAGATGGTTACATTGGGGGTCTGAGTGATTCAGTGCCATCATCCAGATTTTTTAATGTTTTTCAAAGATTTAGGAGCGAGAGATATACTTTCAGCGGGTGGTCACTTGAATATTGTAAAGGGAGTAGCATTAACATCTGGAATGTTTTGGCACTCATATTTTCCATTGTTGAAAGAAACCCTACCATCAAACAGGTCAAGGAGTGAAGAAATTCAAAAACCATCCCAACAAATGAAACTATAATACTGATCAAACTAAATGGCCTTTCTTTGCTCTTTTTCAATTAGTTATCATCAATATTGTTTAGGCATTTTGTATTAAAAAAAAAAAATTCTACCATTTGATAGACTAGAGGTCTAAACCATTCAGCTGTCACAATTAAATGACCCTCCGGTAATAAATTTCCCAATTCTCATTCCAAACCACTAAGCATTCAAAAGACACAAGAGAAGTATGCTCAGAAATTCCCAATTAGCAACAGAAATATGAGCAGTCATGATAACTTTTACCAAACAAAAGACCAACTTGACGGCTACAAGATATATAGCATTTCATATGCATAAATATTTTGCAATTTTGTTGCGAAAATGCAAATCTTTGACATCAATCTCGAAAACCCATAAGATTTCCTCATTACAAAATACATCCTTACCCTAGATATCGATGGACCAAGAAAGCAACAAAGAAATCTAAAAAATTTCAGGTATCCTGAGAAGACAATACATAAAAGGAAATTAGAAGAATTCTCGGAATATATTTCGGAAGAAACAAAAAGCAAATAATACTACCAAAAGAACCAGATATCAGAACATCAAAAAAGAACGAGGGAGTTAAAGAAGAGGATATAATGGAGACCTTGGTGATCTTGAGCCTGTTGAAGACTTCCTGGAGAACCTTGTAGTTCTGGATCATCTCGTACTCGTTCTTGGCGTCGAAGTTCACCTTGTGCATCGGCACCACCCCCGGGTGCACCGCGTCCATCAGCTGGCACTGCACCGCCCCCGATGCTGCCTATAATCCCATTTCATCTCATATCATCAGCACAAAACGAAATCAAAAAGATCCAATTCCTCATTGAATCAAGAACAAAGATACATCTAAATCTTTAAAAACAAAATGCCCAAGAAAAAAAACATGAATCATCAAAGAAAGAAAGAATCGAGAAAACCTCTTCGACTTTGGAGAGATTGAGCTGGAGGGTGGAGTTGATCCAGGCCAGGATCTCGCCCCGCCCCACGAAGTAGGCCGAATCCATCATCCCGATCTTCGCCGCCATCTCAAAACAAAGATCGCAGGGAAAGAAGACGAAAAGAATCGCCGCGCGAGAGCGAGAGGGAGATCGCAAGAGGGAGATTGGGGGATTTATTTGGGGTAGGGTTTTGGAAATTTGTTCTTCAATTTGGGAGGAGAGCGGGCTTTGGAGATTTTCCGGTTCTATGCGGCAATAAAAAGGAGTGGGATCCCTTCGTTTTTAGTAGAGTCTTTTTGATTTCAAATTTTTATTTGCCGCCTGGGAGGCTTCACGAAAGGGCGGTGGGCTGATGGAAGGGATTATTGATCGGACGGTTGGGAGGAAAGGGAATGCGAGAATGGTCCGGGGCTTTTTGGTGTAATTTCGGCGTTCTCTTTTGAAATTTTAGACGGCTTGTATCGTGTGGCAGGCCTTTTTCGTAACTTTAATTTTATTTTTTGACCGTTAAGCCTTACAAGAAGCATGTGGAACATTTAAGGAAGGATGGCAATGCCTTCTCCATTTGCCACATTTAATTTGATTCAACCGATTGTATGTCGGCTACTATTACCTATTTAATAGAATGCTCCAATGTGATTGGGATTTTTGATCCATTCGGTAAACGGTCATTCACAAATTTTTGATCTAGCTTGTGTTTGATCAAACCCATATCTGATACAGCCCAGCCCGATTTCCCCTCTAACTTCCCTTTAATTTATAGATCACTAAACTTTAATTCACATGGCTGCAACTCTTGGCAACTGGGCAAAAAGTTGAAGGTTCAATTCTAATGGAACTCTTTTACCAAAAAAAATATTCTAGCTGAACCCGCCCTCGAGTGAAATGAGGGTAGAAAAGGTGGGAAGAAAAATTCTTGGTGCATCGCGGATGGTATAGAAAATTCAATGTGGAATATACCATCTTATTCGATTGGTTCATATAGTCATCGCTTTTCAATGCACATTTAATGCTTACAACTTTATTTTTTAATTTAAAATTTTGAACGACGAAAATGTTTCTACTCTTTAAAAAAATTATGATATCTTATGTCCATACTATGATATCCTACATCTAAAAAGTTATAATTTTTATTCACAGAATATCATAATATAATACAGGATATCATAATATACACAGGATGTCATAATGTTTTCTAAAGAACAAGAATATTTTCGATATTCAAAATTTTCAAACATAAAAATAAAGCTGCAGGCATTAAATATACGTTGGAAAGTAGTTGAATAAAAATGTTCCTTCCATATTATGATATTCTGGACATATTATGGTATCTTGGATCATATTATAATATCCTGCATGCAAGAAGTCATAATTTGATGCAAGATATCATAATATGCACAGGATGTCATAATTTCTTAGGCTATATTATGATATCTTACATATAAGAAGTCATAATAGCTATAAGATGTCGTAATTTTTTTCAAAAGACAGAGATATTTTCGTCATATGAAATTTTTAAATAAAAAAATGAAACTAAAAGCATTAAATGCAAGTTGGAAAACGGTGGCTATATAGACCAATCATATAAAGTGGTGTGCTCCACGTCAGATTTTCTACATTACCCGCAATGCACAAAGAATTTCTCAAACTGGAAATTAGCCTATCCTACACATTCACCTACACATGATGATTTGCTTTTGGGCAATGCTTTGAGATTTTATTTTGCATACATCAAAAAATCTTGGTGCCACTGGGTATGAAAGGATTAGTGCAATCTTCAAGACCAGGGATGTGGATGAGTATTAAGCAGTCTAGCTAGTATTCACACGTTTTACAAACTTTCTACGTGCACTTGTAAATGGGCATCCACAGCTATATTCCTTTTTTCTTTTTTTGCTTTTTTTTTTTAAGATCTTTTTCAATGGAATATCATTCTTCTTCCTAATCCAGGGTAGCAATGGTTGGGAGGAATTTAACTCGAAGATGATAGATTAGCTTATTCTTGACCTTAGTTATTGTGTTTGGATGTAGGATATTCTCTAAGTTAGGAGAGGATTTATCCTATTGTCCCATCATACACGAGCCATTTTTCTTTTGTTAGAATTGTCTGGTCAATGCATCAAAAGGGTATCCAACTAAGGTAACCTAATCTCACCTAGAGAGTGAAATAATTTTAACTTGGCATTTGCTCTTCTAGTTCCATTTTACCTCTCAAAAATTCCCCTTTGCTTTCCTTTTTCTGATGTGCCTTAATTCTATTTTTATCATGACCAAGCTCTTTCTTTGGCGGTAGAGAGATGTGTAAATATGCTAGTCTACAATCTTTCCTAGTAATCTTTGATCATTGTCCATGGCTAGTTGCAATTAGTCATTTGTTGTGTATTGTCATGAGTCCTCCTCCTCCAAATCTCTTTTCTCCAACAAGATCAATGAATAGATTTGATTAAATGCTTATTTATCCCATTAGTGGTCAATTTCAAGATGGAGAACCTCCTCGCTAGGATAAACTTTGAATAATCAAACTCAATTTCCTCACTAGCATAATCTTTGAATTGATTGCCAAGTGTGAACTTAATAATTGATTTGAGACATTTATAGCCTTCGAGCACCCAGCCATCTTGTATATAGTTCTAGCGAACCTCCATTTATTTTTCATTTTTTCCTTTTATTGCTATTTTTATTGGGCTCACAATTGACTACTCAATCTGCTGGGTAGGGATCAAAGTGAGACCGAAAGCCAATTACGTTTTATCAAGCTTAATGACTTCCCTATTACTGCCACTACTACAGTTGGTGCTAGTTTTGAGCTCACTATTAACTACTCCTCCGTACTGATCTTGAATGGCAATACCAATCATTACTTTGTTTATTGACCTGTCAGGCAAAGGCCCAAGTGATCTCCGAAGTGAGCACGCTTTCATTGAGATTGGCCACTTCCGTACCTTCTTGGTCTAAGATATGATCCTCATTTCACTTGAGAGAACATGTCATGTTCTCTCTTATTCCAAATTTAATTTTACTTATTTTATTTATGTGAAAGTTTGCTACGTAGAATATTGGAAAAACATCCTTGATGATGTATTGATCTACTGAATATTTGTATGGATCTATTTGTAATTTTGGCATATATTTCATATTATATTATTGTTATATATCATAAATCTTAACTTTGAAATGGAGATTGAGTGCCTCTTTTTTTTTAATTTGATTCAAAAATTTCAGTTAAATTTGGTCTCACTTATCTATAGGCAACTATTTTGGCTCATTCTTTGGTTGTTTGACCTAAAAATCAGATCTCCACCTTCGCCTGCAACTTTAGATTCCTGATAATGATAGTGACTAGGATGAGATGGAGGTGGAAAGAAGAGCATGCGAAGGGGGAAGGGTAGGAGGAGGGAAGGGCTAGGGTTAGGGTTAGACTTTAGGGGTGTGTTGGGGCAGGCCAAGCCTTGGGTTAGGGCTTAGATCGAGCTTAGTTTTTATTCTGGCTCTCAGATTTGTTTCTAAATTTGTACTTTCTCGAGTTAGATCTAGGGATGGAAAAATCGATCTGACCCGATGGGTATGCATCCTACCCAAATCTAATCAAACCCGAAAGATAGGGTTTGATCGGATTTGGATAAAACTCGAAAATTATAGCATGGATATGGATAGGGTATGGGTAGTGTTGTTTTCTACCCAAATTCGAATCCGAATCCAATCCGAACTTATGGGTATGGTTAATACCTGAGCCCATATCTAAATATATATGTTTATAATTCTGTTTTGGTAATTCTATTTTGTTTGATAATATGCATAAAATTATTTTAGTTATTTATATGTTCTATGTTAAATTGTAATTCTATTTTTATGTTTGATTTCTATAAATCTGGACTTATAAATTATGTTCTATGTTGAATTAGTAATTTTATTTTGATTGATAATATGCATAAAATTATTTTGATTATTTATTTTTTTTGGATATGGGATAGGCATGGGGCAGGTATAGGTTGGGTATGGAGAAATGGGTTACCCGTGGGTATCCTCGAACTTATTAGGTATGAGGATGGGTATCTCTTTTCTTATCCGATCGGATATCGGATAGAATTTGGGTATAGGGTATTAAGTTTGGATTTGGGGATGGGTAGTACAATACCCGACTCAAACTCTATCCAATGCCATCCCTAGTTAGGTCCAAAAATTGACTTGAAGTCGGCTAGCCCAATGAGCCTTGAGCTTGGTCTATCATTTGTGATACATTACTTAGTAAGCAAGAGTGTGGAGGATTGGTAATCCAAAGAACATCTAGTTTTG
Organism: Elaeis guineensis; assembly: GCF_000442705.2. NCBI lineage: Eukaryota > Viridiplantae > Streptophyta > Magnoliopsida > Arecales > Arecaceae > Elaeis > Elaeis guineensis. The sequence goes on along the minus strand of NC_025996.2, from coordinate 51,876,325 downwards.
GTGCCATGTTGAAGTCCAAGCCAAATGCTTAAGCTAATAGGTAAATAGGTCTATTAATAAACAAGAGTATATAAGACCAATAAAGGATCCTATCTTATCCAATATGGGACTATTTCTTGATAGAAATGTCTAGATCTTATAAGAAATTATGCATAAAAAAAGTGCTGACATTTAAATTAAATTAAATTTTTACAAATTATAATCAAGGTTTTAAATCTTATGGGGTTGAGGGTGTCCTTATTCCTTCATGAAATGGCATGCCCCACTATCCCACTCATCCCGATGGCGGTTCGTCACGTATTCCAATAGATATCCTTTGTCTCTTTCTCTTTTTTTTTCTTTCTTTTTTTCTCTTATTTTTTTATTTATTCTTTTTTCTTCTTTATCTTTTCTTTTAAATTCTTTCCTTCCTTTCTTTTTTTTCCTTTTCCTTTCTCTTCTTTTTCAATTTTTCTTCCTTTTTGTTCCCTTTCACTTTTTCCTCTACTTCATCTTTTTCTCCTTTTTTTTTTTTCTTTCATCTCTCTTCTTCTTTCTCCATATGGATAGGTTTATGAACCTCATCCAAAAAGGCTGTGGACTGGATTGGCTCAAGCTAGTTATAAAGTATTATTTGAGTTCTCTGGTCATGTATACAAGATTTATTCAATGAATAATCAATATGAGATTAAATACATACCCGTTTAAGTCCTTATAGTTTCTCAATCCTAATCCTTTTTCAGTCCCATTTTTCATAAGAATAGGACAAGATGATTAGGATGCTCTCTGACTTGTAGGGATTTAAAAACTAAGCTATGGGATCGATTTAAGCAGTTTTATGTGCAGCCCCCACATTATCTCATATTAATAGTTATAGCAAGAGACTTAAACAAGATTATATGTACTGTATGTTAGCTTGAACTAGTTTCAATTTTTTTTTTAAGAAAAATGTAGGACACAGATTGGGATCCATCAACATTTCATTGATATCATGAAATTGGAAAGATGAAATCAATTGACATCTTTACAATAAGAGTTTTGAAATAGAAGGCCCTATAGTAAAACTTTGTACGAAGGACAGACGATTAGTCAAAATGAATGTTTTGAGAAGGGGTTTCGCTAAATGCTTCCTAGACTTCGTACGACCTTTCCATCTTTAAAAAATATTCCATTAGATTTTTTTTCAAATTAGTATAGATCACTTGCTAAATGAGCACATTTTGAGTGATGTTATGACTGGCAAGTAAAATTATGTATAATAATTTGAAAGGTAACTATGTAACATGCCAATTTATCAACTATGATCCTTAGTAAATAGTACTAAAAGAATTTTGCTACACTGCTTCTTTATAATAAAATATTATAAAGAATATTTAAGACATTACATATTATTATTTTATATATTTTATTATTTTTAAAAATAATATTTTATTATTATTATTTTTTCTTTCTCCTTCCTCCCTCTGTACCCCCCAACTCTCCCATCCCCATGCCTATGGCTTCTACACGTTGACTCCCATGTGTGCTTGCGGTTCCCCCAACCACCCATCCCGAGCGCCCATGGCTCCTCCACCTCGATCTCCCCAATACACCCCACCCATCCCGACGTCCATGATTTCTGCGCCGCCCTCCCCCACACATGCCCACCCCTACCTTCCATGCCGCTCCCCAATAGCCCCCTACTAGGTGCTTGCCCTCGGCTCCTGCGTTGCCCCACAACCCCACATCCCCCCCACTCCGCCCCGTCTTGTGGCCCACAGCTTCTCTGCATTGCTGCAGAACCCCCCTCACCCCTTGCACCCCCACCTCATGCCACTGCGGCTTCTGCACACCCCACTACCCAGCCTGTGACTTCTCCATCCCCGCCTCCCACTCAATAAAGAAGGCTCTTTGAAAAGCTTGTAGCTTCTTTATCCCGACCTACGGCTTGTCCATGCCGCTGCCCTCCACACCTACGGAAAAGCTCTTTGAAAAGAAAAAAAATTAATTTATTTGTGGTATAAAATAATTCTAAACTTTGAAATATTTACTGCATCAGCCATACACATTAGTATTTCAATTGGCTAAAATTTGAATGGTCCATATTTAATCTGATAGTCAGAAATAGATAAATAGTAAAATAATTAAAAAAATATTTGCAGCACGGTAGCAAAACTCATACTAAAATCTTGGCACCCTTGACCTTTTATTTCAAACTTTGAGTCTAACGTGTCTTGTCTCTCACATGGCACATGTCCTCCTTTCAATTCACATCCTAGTACTCCCTGAAGGGTGATCATCTGAAGCACAGTAAAGGCAATAGCTTATGAAAGGAAATGAAGGCTGAATTCATTACTTGATCGATGTATACAATGGTATATATAGATATATTTACAAAATCAGATGAGATACAATAGATATTTAAATATTTAAAAGAATACAAAATATCTATAAAACTGGCTAATCTAATTTCAACTGGTTTGAGTCTGTTCCTTGTTTGTGGGAGTAGATAACTCCCCTATACGCCCCCACAAGATGAAGGCACCTTCAATGACACCAATCTTAGATTTGAGTTGACTGAATGATTGTTTGGACAGAACTTTAGTAAGGTAATCAGCTAGTTGACCATTGGTAGAAACATGAGAGACCCACAGTTGACTTTTAGAAACTAGATCACGAACAAAGTGATAATCAATGAAAATATGCTTCATGTGACTATGAAAGATAGCATTTGCACAGAGATAATTATAACCAATATTTTCACAATAGATTACAGGATTATGGGGGAGAATGACACCAAGTTCTTGAAGCAGATTTTGTAACCAAACAACTTCAGCAGTAGTTGCCGCAACTACTCTATATTCGGTCTCAGTTGAGGATTGGTAACTGATTGTTGCTTGCGGGAGCACTATGAAATGGGGTTGACACTAAGATAAACTATATAAGATGTGGTAGATATTCTGTCATCCGAAAGGCATGGAGAGCCAAAGGAGATTTTTTATGTAGGAAGAGACCATTATGGATTGAGCCTTTGAGATATCTTAACGCTCTCTTTACTGTTGTCCAATGTATTTTATTTGGACAATGCATGAATTGTAATAATTTATTAACAATAAAAGAGATATCTGGACGAGTGAGAGATAAATACTATAGAGATCCAACAACTTTCCTATATATAGTAGAGTCAATCTTTGGAGAACCATCATCAAGTTTCAAAGAAATTGAAGTAGAAAATGGTGTTGTAACCTCTTTAGCACCAGCCATACCTATCTTTTCTAGCAAATCTCGAATATACTTGTGCTGAGATAAGAATAAATCTTTAGGAGTAGACACAACTTCAATTCCAAAAAAATAATGAAGATCACCCAAGTCTTTGAGTGAAAAATGAGCGGACAAGACTGAGAGAAATTGTGAGATGAGCAATTTGTCATTACCAGTAATTGTTAAATCATCAACATACACTAAGAAGTAAAGCTGAACTCAATATTTCACATAGACAAAAAGAGAGGCATCACTCTTGGGGTTAACAAATCTCTGAGATAAGAGAAAAGCACAACTCCTTATACCATGCACATGGAGCTTATTTAAGACCATAAATGGCCTTCTAAAGTTTACAAACATGAGTAGAAATTGAGTATCAACAAAACTCAGTGGCTGAGATATGTAAACTTCCTCAGTGAGTGAGCTTTATAAGAATGCATTATTTACATCCAATTGATGAAGAGATCAGTCTTTGCTTATGGTAATATATTAAGAACCAATCTAATTGTAGTAGGTTTAATTACAGGACTAAAAGTTTCAACAAAATCAAGACCTGGACGTTGGTGAAAGCCCTTAGCAACCAATCTAGTTTTATACTGTTCAAGGGAGCCATCCGAATTATGCTTAATGCGAAAGACCCACTTGCAACCAATAATATTTATAGAAGAATTAAAAGGTACTAAATCCCATGTGCCATTACCAATTAATGCATTGAACTCAGCAGACATGACAGCTCTCCAGTTTTGATCCTACGAGGCTTGAGAAACTGAATGAGGTTCTGAAGACGAAGAAATTACATGCTTAGTAGCAATATGTAGCTGTTTTGGTTTAAATATATTATTCATGGATCATGTAGTCATTAGATGAGTTCTTTGTGGTGGAAGAGGAATAGAAGGAGTAGTTATAGAGGTAGGCAAACCTGGTTGAGCTGGAGATGAAGAATCGGAGCAAGGGGAAGAGCTCTACCTACTGTAATTCCAGTATCATCATGATTAGTATTAGAGATAGTATCACCTGCAAAATCTGATATGGAAGAACCAGGCACATGAAAAATAGGTGAATCATGAGATGCTAGAGTGGTAGAAGGCCATGCATTAATATTTGAAGTAAGTGTGACAGATGCAACGTGGCTAAATGAAGCATATGGAAAAAAGATTCATTAAAGACGCATGCCAAGAGATAAAGATTTTGCCTGTAGAGGGATCATAGCATAGATAAGCACTTTGAGTAACCGAGTATCCAAGGAAAATGCATGGTTTTGATCGAGGAAGGAGTTTGTGTTTGTTGTAGGGACGAAGCCAAGGATAGCAAGCATAACCAAAAATATGAAGCTTATAATAATTTGGAGACTCATGAAACAAAACTTCAAAGGGTGACGTGAGTTGCAAAATTAGAGTTAGAAGTTAGTTAATGAGATATATAGCAGTTTAAATGCAGCACTCCAAAAAGATAAAGGTAAGAATGCTTGATGCAATAGGGTTAGTCTAGTTTCAACGATATGCCTATGGCACTTTCAGCAATGGTATTTTGTTCTGGTGTATGTGGAGGAGTGGTAAAATGAGAGATGCCATGAGAGGAAAAAACTTACAGAGTTTCTGATATTCTCCTCCATTATCAGAGTACATTGACACAATCGATGTATTAAAATATTTCTCAACCAGATTTTATGAGGAAATAAGGCAAACAAATCAAATTTATTCTTTAAGGGGTACAGCCAAATATCATCTATAAAATGATCTACGAAAATGATAAAATACTTGAAACCATCAAAAAAGTCACAGGAGTAGGTCCCCAAATATCTGTGTATGCTAGATCAAGAGGTTTGTGACGTATTAAGAGATGTAACATGAAATGAAAGTTTGTGACTTTATTACAGAAACAAGAATCATATTAAGATGAACTAGAAGAACATGAAAAGGAAAGAGCTTTGGATAAATGCTATATGATTTTGAGAGGGGTGCCCAAGTTTTTATGCCAGATTGAGGAGGAAACTTTGGTGCTCACAAATGCCACAGGTTGATTATTAGAGACAGAAACTAAGGAAGATAATTCATCGACACCATCTTTATTCTGGCCATAGAATAGAGTCATCCTCGTGAGGAGAGATTTTATATTAGCAGCACCAATATGAGATATTGGCAAACCTTGTCCATTACCAGCAACGATATCATCAGATCCTTCATATGGAGAATGAAGGGAAAGATTTTGCAAGTTTGAAGTCACATGGTGAGAGGCTCTAGAATCAATGAGCCAATTTGAATTTGCAGTAGGTCGAGAGCCAGAGGCTGATTTGTAGTTGGCCACGGAAGTAGAGGAGGAAAAAGCTTGAAACAAGTCTTGGTAGTGTGACTTGTCTTTCACAATGTTGACAGATGGGTGAATTATTTGATTTCTTCTGACTTTGGGGTGTACTGCTAGAGGAGCTTGTGTTAGAATTAAATCCTCTTCTTCCTTGATAGCTAGCCCTATGCGAATAACCACTATTATGATTGCTCTGATGAGTGAAATTTGCAGTGGATGCTAAGAGTTCAACAATTGTCTCTTCTCTTTGAAGATAACGCTCATAATCAATGAGCTTATTATGGAGTTCTTCAAAAGAAATTGGAGCATCTCGTGCTCTGATTGCCGTAGCTAATTCCTTGACATCAGGCCTAATATCATTGAGAGTATGAATGACAAGATCAACTTCAACCAAAGGAGCACCAATAAGTGCAAGCTCATCAGAAATGGTTTTGACAATTTGAAGATAAGTAGCAATGGATTTGTCTCCTTTCTTGATAAGAGATAATCTTTCTTTGAGTGACATTACTCTAGAGCGAGACCGATTAGTATAAAGAGACTCAATCTTATTCCAAGCCTCCTTTGATATTTTAGCGACAGCTATGAGTGATACTACAGACTCTAAGACTGATGCTAAGATAGCATGAAGTAATAACTAGTCTCGCCTAAACCAGTTGGTGAAGATGGGGTTAGTGATAGATTGCCGCTCTACCTAAATTTTTTCTGCTGGTTTAGGAATTCAGCCATCAATATATCCAATCAGGTTATAGCCTAGGAGAAGTGCATAAAATTGTGCTCTCCATGAAGAAAAATTTGAAGAAGTTTAAGCGGAAGCTGAGCAGTAGTGTTAATAGATATAAGGAGGATGACTCAAGAGAATTTGAAATGGATGAAGTAACTTGAGTAGATGAATTAGTTTGATTGTTGATGTTGTCTAACATGACTGAGGATCGCAAGCTCAGTGGAGCTAAAAGCTCTGATACCATAAAGAGAATAGCTTATGAAAGGAAATGAAGACTGAATTCATTACTTGATCAATGTATACAGAGATATATATAGACGTATTTACAGAATCAGATGAGATACAACAGATATTTAAATATTGAAAAAAATATATATCTATATAACTGACTAATCTAATCTCAACTGGTTTGAGTCTTGTCTACATTATGTTCCTTATTTGTAGGAGTAGATAACTCCCCTATACATAGGACTTTGTGATGAAAGGATGAGAACTGAAGGTGCTTGAGCTACTTGGGGCTGTCTTTCCATTGCTTAACCTCTCCTCTAACCCATCCAATGGCCACCTTAACTCCTAGGATGCCACTCTATGTCATCGGTTGAGGGTATGGACAAGTCTAATATTTCTTAGATGTGCAAATGTTAGTGTTCAACTTGGCATGGTGAATGGAGGGAAAGGCAGCATTGATGGAGATGAGAGTTTTGGTAGGATGGTGGGGCTTACTAGAGGAATGACAAAAGTGGAGGAATAATCAGATGGAGGAAAAGCAATGCAGCAGAAGACCCATACAAATAAATAAAATATATTTTGAGCCTATCATTTCTGGTGTTAAGCTGTAGATGGTTTGGATAGATATCATTTATGCGAGGCTAATCTTAAAAGCTGATTACCTCATCATTGAGAGTGACTCTGCTACAATAGTAGTATAGATTCAAGGTCAAGGGAGAGCCACTACTAGCCATCCACTCTTGTATGACATTTAGAGATTGCTAGAGGAGTGCATTTCATTGGCAAGTAGAATATTTATCATGAGATGAACACTGCAGCCGATTAGATTGTCTTGTTTATCGTAGAGTATTTTGGAGAGGTGACATGGACACATATGGAGGTTACTCTACTATGGTTTCGTGATATTTTGATTTTTGACTCTTTTGGCTATATTCATACACGACCTATATCTGTGCTCCATCTTATCAATAAATAAATAAATAAATAAAAATATTAAAAACGACCAGCTATCAATTGGTTACTTATTCATTTCCACATATACCCTTATCAAAGAATGGCTATGCTTCATATATGTCATATAAATCTAAGATAAAGGATTATATTCAAGCATTGATTTTGAGATTTATTAGTTAAAAGTTAATTTAAGGAAATAAAAAATTGATTAAAAGTATCCATTGCTATGGATATGCTGAACTTCTTTACATATATGTATTGATCAATATTTCAAATTTTATTAATTTATATCAACCAAGAATATATAGAAAGAGTCTCTCCATCTAGGCTCTACCGGCGGGACAACTTCACAGGGTAACCCATGCCATGCACCGATAAGCTCCGCCATAAGATCATTAGTGTGGAAGAGCTTCCTTCCCTAGATACCATAATCTTTCCAACATAGTCTTTGATAACAAATGCTGTAGCATCATAAGTCCCATCCTCCAAAACCCTATCATCAAAATTTATCTTGAGAGTACCCAAACTCAAGCGTTCCCACATGCAGTCGCTCATTGCCAGTAGAATGATAGAATGGCAAGCCACGTTCCCATGGCTCTCAGACGTAAGGATTCCTTGGCAAGAGTCTACTAGAATGCTTGGACCTATACACTTTAAAAACATAACACCACTCTTGCAAGTGTGGGGCTTCTGCTACTTCATATACATTAATTATCATAATATGTAGCGTATGGCTTTGCACGGTTGGTTACCCAACTAGGCCAAAATGCATCTGTATGATATCTAGCTAGGACATGGTTTCTACCAGTTCATTCTCAATTCCCTTCAAATTTTTTAACTTCAGGATCAACTATAACAAGGTTACCCCTTTGCTTTATTGCCGAATAATCACCTACTGCTTTGTTGCTATCAATCTAGGTAACCGAAACCTCTAGCTGGTCAATCTTGGCCATGTCCCCTTTCTTGAACCAGGAGTACTCATGGCACAGACCCCTCCGTCCTTGTCAAGGCGGCATAACATCATGCCTAACTCAACGGTCGGTTGGTATTAGTATCAGCACATGCTTGGGTATTTGCTACTAGTTTGCCTTATTTTGACTGATTGCTTGCAAAGCTTGAATAAACTGATGAGCCACTTGGTGTGGGACATTATACATTTTCTTACTTTGATCTGCCATAGTTGGAGAATCTCCACGTTTAACTACTCTTCAGGCCCTTGTGCTCTTGTTAGGATCTTCCCCACGATTCTTAGCATTGTCTCTCAGGTTTGACACAAGTTTTCTAAGGAAAAGGTTGGTGAACTGAAGTTGCAGTAGCTGTCTCGTCTGATACATTGAAAGTATTTTCCTGGCACTCTACATTCTCCCCATACATGGCGAATTCCTTTTCTCCACTTCTTAATTATATAAGCTCCAACAATAGGTCGGTAGTTAGTGGGCCATACAGTTAGCTTCCCTTGTTTATTTTCCCATGTTGAAGAATAAAGATGTCTTATGGGTCCTTCAAGAATTTCTAACTTATGTACTTGTTCAGAATAAGATTGTCATCAAGTATCTTGAAATTTGTTGCAGCCAATCCCCTGGAGGTCTGACGTCGGTGAAGAGTACCTGCAAAAGAAATCCATACTAATCGGAGTTATATCCGATGGAGATCCTCTGATGCTTAAGTCAGTGGAGAGTGATCGAATAAGAAGTAGAACATCAAAATTGACAGAGTATCAGCCCAGAAGTATCTTACCAAAGCTGTTTGTTTACCTCTCTTTTATAGATAATCTATGGTAACCATTTGTAATGGTTAGACATGTGGATCCTATTTATTCAGCACTATGTGATTGTGGGATGAATAGTTAAGGCTCTCTGATGATCATGGTATGTGGTTGTTATGCACTTTTTGCATCGACAATTTCTGATATATCGACTTTATATTGTAGTCTAAGTGCGCCAACTGTATATCGGCAATTATGAAAATCCGAATGACAATCGGTTGGTGACTCTGATATATCGACTGACCATCGGTTATGAGATGGATCGAGTCGCTATAGTTGAATTATTTTTGTCAAAAAAGTTGGTTGAGAGTTGATGATTGTCAGTCGGCTTACTGATTGATAGTCGGTGGTCTGTGCTTATTAGACTGATTGAAAATCAGATGATGCACTATAATTGAGTCAGAACTCATCCTGCAGTGTAGCTTTGATGGTCTATCACTCATAATCGATAGATAGTCGGTTGTTTGACTATGAATCGGGGAAGCAAATTCAATTGCCCAAATAGTTGCCCCCCACTTCCAAGTACAAGGTGGCCTGACACATGGATTGATACGTGGCTTGACACGTTGGACGAAGAGAGTTGTCATGTATTATTTCGAGCCTCGATTCAGCTATAGGCAATAATGATTCCTTTGAAAATCGAAAGATTTCTAGCCATTTTATCGTTTCGATGGTCATGCGACCATCATTGGGATGTCAATTCGAGAAGACGGTTAGGCGGTCGGACGATTTGATTGATTTAATTTTGACTAGTCGATTGCTGCCACACGTCCAATTGTTATTGCTCTTAACTGCTCATGCGGATAGTGATGGTATGGCACGATCAGACAGTAGGTGCATTGAACCGTCCGATCAATAGTCGATTTTAATATAGTCACGTGTTAAAATTCAGAGTAATCCTGATCTGAACAAATCCATTCCAGCCATTGATAGGTTCTATATATATAATGTCGCCTTCATTTGATTTTCTGCTTCTTTGCTTGTCATTCTCTTACAATCGAGGCCTTTCTTTGGGTGTCAAAAGTTTCAAAGGTTTAGAAGTCTTCTTCCCTATGTCTTCGTGGTCTCCAGGGCATCCCTTAGTTTCAGATAAGGTTTCTCTTTCTCCTCTTTCCTTTCTTTTCCTACCATTTTTGATGGCCAGTTGCAGTAGAAAGGGTAAGAAAAAGGTTGGAGTAGATTAACCTCCTTGAAATAGTTGATCGAACGGCCCGATTGACGATTCTCCTCCGGGTCCGAATGTGAACTTCTTATCCGGATCCAATGTTGATCGGCTTCAAAAATAATATCATATCTAGAGCAATTTCAGCTTTTTGCATCTGGTCCGGACGATCGGGTGAGTTCTCCTCCTTCGAGTCAGGTGGCAATTTATGTGGAGGACCTTCGGACTGATTTTCATTTCTTGATTTCAGAGTTTGTTCAAAATCTCCTTGATCATTACGGTCTTTATCCTGCCCAGTTAGTCCTAAATTTCATTCGGTTAATCATCAGTTTTACTTTATTATGCCACATGATCCCGACCAACCCTTGGCCTTCTCTTTTTCATATTTTTTTTATTCTTCATCCTCACCCAAAAGCCAAGAATTGATGGTTCTTCAACCAGAAGAAAGGTCTATCCTTTATTTCTGGCTTTCCTTCGTCCATCCACGGGTGGAAGAATCAATTTTTTTTATTTCTTCTTCTCTACCTTGGGCTTTTCTTTCTCTGAGAGAAATCTAAGGATAAATCCTAATGAATATAGTCAGATCAAAGTCATCGATCGGAAAGACTTTTTTTGACTAAAAGATATGGAAGTCCCTACACAATGAGAGCTGTTGATGGAGCAAGTCTCTATGATATCGGATTTAGTTTGGTGATTATCCTAGATATAGCTTAGTCAATCTTTCATTTTTATTTTTCATCTAGCTTTGAACTTTGTAACTAAGTCATTTTGTCTTTTGTTTGTAGCTATGTAGCCTTCAGGGTGGATCTTAGCAGTCGATGTCCGATAGTATGTTGTCAAGAAGAGAGCTATGGTCGGTGTTGGGGCATCTAGAGCATTGAAGAAAAGTCAGACCGACATACAGTCAGTGATAGTAAGGGAGACCGACACTCCATCGATAGTTGCCTCAAAAATCAGAGTCGAACCCATCATCGTGCTGTCGGCTCGATAGTGCTTCCACCAGTAGAAGCACCTCCGCTTGTCGAGAAACTAGGAGGGGATGATGATGTCGCGATCATCGAACCTTCATCAACCAAAATAATGCTGGCTAATGTAGAGCCCATGGAGTCTCGAGCAATTCCTGTGCCCGAACCAGGACCAACCATCGTGGTGCCGATGGTAACTCGAGCACCCTCAATGGGGCTGACACTATCTCGGGCACCCTCAACGCCGGAATGGATGGCGGCCTCAAGCGAGCGGCCATCCACTGGAGAGCAGGGAAAGGCATCAGCTTTGTTGGCTGACGACGGGTCATCGACAGGCTTCACAGTGCTCTTCAACATCTGGATTCCTGCAGATGAGTCGGCCTTGGCGAACCCAAAATTAGCCAAATGACTCATTAAAGCTGCACTTCTCCTCACTAACAGCGAGAGCAGGAAGGATTGGATGGTGTCCGAGATGCTTTTATCTTTTTATCCGATGATGCTCAGCATAAGTCGATACATTATTTTTGATTATTTTTTCTATCTACTTTATCTGACTTGTCTTCTTGTTTTTTAGCTGGTGCATGACATGCAGATCTGGGAAAACGAATATCAAAAAATAGCCGACTTTTACTGGATGTGGATGGATAAAGTTGTGGCTGCCAATGCCGAAAGCTGCAGGCACTGAACGGCTCTAGGCGGTGATTGAGCGAGAGGAGAAGTATCAAGAGGATAACTCTCTCATGAAGGTAAAACTGGAGTTGGTATGAGCTAAGCTAGAATTGGCAAGAGGCGAGTTACAGTCAACCCACGTCGAGTTGGAATCGGCATAGTAGACCATCAAGTCCTAGGAGTCTCGAATTAAAAAAAAAAACATGAAGTTAATCGGCTCCATAAAGAGCATGACGGCTGCATCAAATAATTAGAGGAACAATGGAAGAAGCATCAGGCCATCGAAGCAAGGTTAGGACTGACCGATGTAGAGTCGGTATCTATTAAGGAGGAAGCATAGTCGGCCAAAAAGCTCTCAATCAGGTGCGGGAGCAGGTCGTCGAGGATTAGAAGGAGTCCGAAGACTTCAAAAAAAAAATCCTCGAGGTTGGCAGCACATCTTACTGGGTTGGTTATGAGGACAGGAGGAACGCAGTCAGAAAGCTTTATCTTGACTTAGATCTAAGTAACATAATTGTCCTAACTGGTGCGCTAGGAGAGGAGCCAACCAATGATATAATGGCCTCGATTGAAGAAGTTGCACCGGTTGCGATAGAGTCGACCACAGCTGTAACCGGACTAGAGTCAGTCAAGGTAGATCGGCTATAGTCGAAGGCTATGAAATTAGAGCTGCGGTGGCTACCAATATAGTCGAGGAAGAAATCGACTGGTGATCGGTATAGATATCTTTTTTTTTTTTTAATAATTGGATGATAGTCCAACTCACCTTTTGTAATCGACCTTTGGATCCAATTTTGTAATCCTTTGCTTATGAATGAAAGAAAAAATTTTCAAGTGTTGAAAATTTTCAGTGTTGAACTCTTTGCATGTTTTTTTCATTATAGATGACCACTGTCAATGCAGTTGAATGTTAATCAGATAACCGACTGTCAATCGATGTGTTGAATTTCGATCGATAGTCGTAGTAGAATAATTTGCCTACTAGCCAGATATCAGCTGATTTAGCTTTTAGGCATAAATTTTCTTTCATATTCGATATACAGTAACAAGCCGAATATCCTTCGACCGACCAAAGTTAAGATGGTATATTTTTGATTTAGCTGGGGTCAAATTGACTTATTCTTCTGCTCAACCATGGTTGAGTTGGTATGTTGTTCTACTTAGTCGTAGCCGAGTCAGCATATATAATTATTCGATTGAAGTCAGTATGTAGAGTCATCTGACTGAGATTGGGTCGGTATGCTTTAGTCGATGATTCGTTGGTCTGATATCATTTTTATAGAAGTCGAATATTGAAGAAAAATGAAATATGATCACTCCATTTCAAGTGTATTGTACATGTAAATAATTTTAATGATAATACATTTTTAGATTGTCAGTATTTCATATCCGAGAAATGGTCATTCTATCGAGAGTCTCTAGTCGGTATGTGCTTGGACGAAGGATTTTGGTCACTCTGTAAGGTCCTTCCCAGTTTGGAGATAATTTTTTTTGGTCCAAAAGTTTTGAAACTTTTATCTTCCTTAAGACCAAATCTTCTGAATGAAAGACCTTCATTTGATCTTTGCATTATAATACCGAGCTATTCTTTGTTGGTATACGGCCATCTAAATTTGAACTTACTGCCAAACCTCCGAGAGTATTGATAGATTGACAATGATTCATAATCATTGACTTCGAGACTTATCTCCTGTTGATCTTATTCTTATTAAATGATCGAGCATAAATTGTCAAAAGTAGGCTTCCATGACATTATCTACTCTAAAGAGTTTGTTTGTTGTATACAGTACACTAATAGGCCGTGACAATTTATAAATATCAATTTTTTTGTTATCCTTCATGATTTTATCATCATTCATAATGATATCACAAAAATTATTAGACAATAGTGACAATTACTAAAATGATATTGGTAGAATTGAAAATAAGCTCGACGATTCTTAAAATCAGAATTGACACATGACTTCCATCTCCAACATTTAGGAACTTCTTGTTATTTTCAATCTTTCTACTAATCTGAAGTTGTTGCAATAATTTGTATGGACTTTCGATATTCAATATCAAGCAGTAGTGTCATAGATAGAGAAATCACAAGGTATTATCATATAAGTACCTTGTCTAGCAATCCTTTGCTAATTTTTCTTCCTTTGCCTATTCGGATCAAGGGACTCTGCCAGACTAGGTTAACCTTAGACTCTTTTGTTAGTTTGGGCTCTTCATCCCAAGCATGACTCTTTTGCACTTTTTTTCTTTTTCTTTCTCAAAGAATTATTGCCCACTGAAGACATATCTTTAGCAGTGCATAAAGAACTCCTTCAATATTTGAAAAATTTTTCTTACTAAGCATCATTGAATTTACAACTAAATTCATGATTTTGATTGCTCTCAATAACACCATATGGTGATATGATCATTTGGCCACTTTTAATAAGTATCTTTGATCACATCATGTGTGTTGGATGTGAAAACTTCAAGTGCTGGATCCATAATTATATTTAGGATCCATTCGTGCTCTAAAATCATTTGCAACTTTCGATACCATCTATCGAAGTTGGATCTTATAAATAAGTCACTGCCAAACAGTGAATGGAGCAGCGGATATCTAGTCATTACTGAAAGAAAAACATAAGACCTCTATATTTATGAATTGATTAAGTTAAAGACTTAGACTTTAGTCTAAAGATTCTTTCACTATTTTATCAAATTGGTAGCCTCTACCTCCAATCCAAAAAATTATTCTATTTTTTTAGCGGGTACTAGAATCCACACAGACTGTACAAGAGCCTGACTTTGATCGGCTCATCCATGTACATTTATGGATAGGTTCTTAATCAATTATTTTATCAAATAATTTTTAGTAATTGATTTAGCTTTAGATAACTTTTCAGTTAGCTTTGGTTTTCTCTGTAAGCTCTGGTTAGGTCCAATAATTAACATGATCATACTTACGAATCCAACTACCAAATAATTAGGTTTGACTTTGACTAGCTAACCTGACCACTTGACAGAGAGACTCGACTAAGTCATTATATTATTGAATGATAATTTCAATAGCAGATGAACACCAAGCCTTTGGGCCTCCAATGATCATCATACTAATGGATCCATTATCACCTAATTTAATGAGAGGCTATGATCTAGTTATCTACATAACTAGCTCATTTTAGGGACCTAATAATTTAAAAAATTTAATTTATGAGTCAAGAGAAGAGAAGAGATCAACTAGTAAACTACAATCCTCTCACTGACTTCACCAAGTTATTGAATTAGATTAAGATCATATTGGTTGAACTGGCACCTAGATTAGTTACACTGATCAACCTTAATGGTATGGATCAACTCGAATCACTTAGCAGTCTAATCAAGATATAATTCATCAAATTGGCCAGATAAGTGAGATCGATGGGAGGGTCTGCTAAGCTTGCCTTAGACACTATCGAAATGACCAGGTAAGCCACTTTCAATTAAAAATCATTGATCGAAATGTCAAACTTATCTTAGACATTAATTGGTTAATTAGTTTTGATTTGACCAACCTAATAATTCGGGTTCAACCACTGAGTCATAATCAAGATCCATTTGGTCTAATTAAAGACATGAACTTGACTATCTACAACTATTGTATTGGTTTCAGAAGAATTCTGATTTAATCTAATTCAACATTAGATTAGATTTAATCAATTTCTTTAGTTAGTCCATTAACTCTTTGATTCTACTCTTAGGTCTAACCCAATTAAGAGGACTTGATTTAAGCTAACCCATGTCTCCATATTTTATATGAATGTTATTAGATCTTAAATCATAATTCTAGATTTAATCGATTCTATACTTAATTCTTATTTAAGTTTCAGCAACAATATGGGTTTAGGTTTGAAATAATTTCAACCTTTTCATTTTATAAACTATTTACAATAAATTTTATGTAAAGATTTTCTATTCTAAAATTGCATCGATTCAATCAACATTAAGCTGGCTACACAAGGGGACTGAGTCCACTCAGTTCAAAACTGGGCCAGCTCAGTAATTATGTGAGCATGATTCAAGGAGTTTCAGATCCAAAAATTCTTGCATAATACTAAAATAAAATCAATCATAATACTTTTAGATCATATCTAAAATTTTTATGATTCAAATTTTATTTTTTTCATAATTAAAATAATTTTAATCATATAGATTAGATATCTTATTTTTCATACAACTTTGTATCACATACAGCAAACTTAGGGTTTCAAGATCTACAGTTTTGCAGAAAAATAAGTTCTTTCTTTTGCATTCTTCTTCATGGAATCTAATCACATGACACCCCTACATACCATAAGAGCACCCCATCGAATGAGAAGAGAGGGTCTTTAAACCCTTCTTGCTCCTATGACCGGATGGCTTGGTGATCAACCCAATTCAAGTACTTGTTAATTGGATTATCTAATTTAATCACATATCACATATGCATAAATTTAGATCTAATCTAAATTATATTAGATCTAATTATAATTTTAAATCATATCTAAATCAGATCATAAACATCATATGCATGACATAAAATCAGATTTTATCAACGATCAGCACAAACTAGGACAACCTTTTCACTGTAAGGGATATACCTTATAGCAGGACAATCTTATATCAGTTTGTGTGATCTACTATTAATTAAATTTAGATCTAAATATCACATATCAAATCTAAATAAAATTAAATTTTAAATTTAATATGTACATAAATCATATCATAACGAACTTAGGCTCTGATACTACTGTTGGTGAACGTAGGTGATTTCATGCATGTATTTCAAAATTTTTTTGAATAAATTACAACAGAAGATAATTAGATTAATCAAATTAATCTAACATACATATGATCTAATCATCAAATCAACCTACTCTAAGATCTATGACATGATATGTTGCATATAAAATCTGAAAAATATTGAAGATAAAATCAGCATACATGCATATGAGCAGTAGATCACATCTACTTTTAATCTGAGTTCAGAACTCGATACCTGAGTACGGATTGATGATTATCGCTATTGAGAGATATGGTAGAGAGGATCCTCGTTGGTTTCTCACAGCTGCACATGCATCCGACCTCTACAAAAAATTCACTCGAAGCTCCGATCTGATCGATCTTCTCGAGAGTGCTAGCTCGCGCGAAGATCTTCTTGGCTGATCTGAATTCTTTCTTCAAATCTCTAAAATCTTTTTAGAGATTAAAGATGAACTTCTAGAGAAAATGAAGAGGTAAAAAAAAGATGGAGAAAAAAATAATTTTTTTCTTATTTTTTCTCTCTTTCCAAATCTTTAGGACAAAAAATCTAGAATTCAGATTTTTGCACACATACCAAGAGAGAGGACTCTCCTCTCCATTTTTCATGCCATGAACCATGCCCAAGCCCCTCCATATGAAGAACTCTTCTTCTGATATCTTACACACATAAAAAAAACTATAAAAGTCTCTTTTATAGGCATGTAAGGAGGTGGGGAGAAGAGTCCTAGAGATCATAGACTCTTGATGTGTTGTCGCCCCTACTCATGATTTCATGCCAAACCATACCCAAAAAGATATGGGATGCCCCTTCCTATATTTTTTTTTAGTAAATTGGTTCTCCAACTAATCTTCCACAAAAA
>NC_025996.2:51841391-51858617 GCF_000442705.2 Elaeis guineensis | reverse complement strand
TCGTCAGCCTTAAGGCAATCTTTTTAGAAAAGGAGTTCCTTGGTGAAGGAACCGTTGCCTCTAAGGTTGAACTTGATGAAGTTTCAACAGGTAGAAGGACCGACACCAATAGCTGAATCTGAGTCGGATATGATTAGATCAGATCCGGAGCCCAATATACCTGCACCATTAAGGCGATCTGGTAGAGTACCACGTCAGCCGGACAGATACTACGGTTTCTTGGTCCGGGATGGTGATCCCATCGAACTTGATGAGAATAATGAGGATCCGATCACCTATATGGATGCTATGCAGAGACCTGATTCCGAGAAATGGCTTGAAGCCATGAAATCCAAAATGGAGTCCATGAAGGTCAACGATGTATGGACATTGGTTGACCCACCTGAAGGGGTTAAACCCATTGGGTGTAAATGGGTCTTCAAAAGGAAGAGGGGCGCAGACGGAAAGGTGGAGACCTATAAAGCCCGTCTGGTTGCCAAGGAGTATCGTCAACGTTATGGTATTGACTATGACGAGATATTTTCCCCTGTGGCAATGCTCAAATCTATTCGGATAATGCTTGCAATAGCTGTCCATCTGGATTATGAGATCTGGCAGATGGATGTAAAGACAGCTTTCCTGAATGGAGAGCTGACTGAAGAGGTGTATATGATACAACCTGAAGGGTTTACATCCACATATGAGTCCAAGGTGTGCAAGCTTCAGAGATCCATTTATGGACTGAAGCAAGCTTCTCGGAGTTGGAACATGCGTTTTGATAAGGTGATCAAAACGTATGGCTTCATTAAGAATGGAGAAGAGCCCTGCATCTATAAATGGGCAAATGGTCCAGTTGTGGTATTCCTTATCTTGTACGTGGATGACATTCTCTTAATCGGGAATGACATCCCCGCACTACAGGGAATAAAAGTTTGGTTGTCATCACAGTTCTCCATGAAGGACTTGGGTGAAGCATCCTACATCCTAGGGATGAAGATCTATAGGGATAGATCTAAAAGGATGCTTGGATTATCCCAGTCCATGTATATAGACACTGTGCTGAAGAGGTTCAGTATGGAGAATTCCAAGAAGGGCTATCTACCGATAGGCCATGGAATTTCTCTCTCTAAGAAGGATTGTCCGATAACTCCTGAAGAGAGAGAGCGTATGAGTAGAGTCCCATATGCTTCAGCCGTGGGATCTATCATGTACGCCATGACATGTATAAGACCAGATGTGGCATACTCACTAGGAGTAGTGAGTAGATACCAATCTGATCCTGGAGAAAATCACTGAAAAGTGGTTAAAACCATCCTTAAGTATTTGAGAAATACTAAGGACCAATGGTTGATTTATGGCGAGTCAGATCTGAAACTTGTGGGGTTCACAGACTCCAGCTTCCAATCTGACCATGATGACAGCAGGAGCATGTCGGGTTATATCTTTACTCTGAATGGTGGAGCCATCTGCTGGAAGAGTTCCAAGCAGCATACTGTGGCAGACTCTGCTTGTGAAGCGGAGTATATCGCAGCATCAGATGCCATGAAAGAAGCTGTGTGGCTGAGGAAATTTATCAACGAGCTCGGAGTAGCACCCTCCCTCGATGGTCCAGTCCTGCTCTACTGTGACAGCACTAGTGCCATAGCTCAGGTGAAGGAACCCAAAGCACATCAGCGGACGAAGCACATCTTGCACCGCTTCCACCTGGTCCGGGAGATCGTGGATCGAGGTGACGTCGACCTTCAGAAGATCGATGGAAAAGAGAACCTAGCCGACCCCTTCACTAAAGCCCTGGCATTAAAGGAGTTCGACAACAACAAGTCGAAGATGGGTATTAGATACTGTGCCGAGTGGCTTTAGGACAAGTGGGAGTTGTTGGGAAATATGTCCCAAAAAGCCAATCGTCAAGCTGTTGACGGTTGAGCAACCAAGTATTGTAATTGATTTGTTAATAAATAAAATATATTTGGCATCTTCATCATAAGCTTTCATCTTCTAATGAACTCCGTTGTTATGATGAAGTCCTTAGGACTATTTAGATTCGATAAAGAGAGGATTTATCGATTAGTCCTTAAAACTGTTCACGACCAAATGATAAGCTGTTAATAAGGACGACAGCTTCTATCGAGCATAGGTCGCTGTAGGCCATATGAGTTTGTTGTCCTCTTAACCAAGGAGTGTGGAGACACTGGTATGACATACAGGTGAGATGTAAGGGTACATCATCATTGAACGTGACCAACTCCAGAGCATTCTGCTGTCGAGAATGTCTCTGATGGGATATAGGTATAAGTGTCCCTTAGACTTGAGATCGCCTCAGTGACTTGCAAGCAACTCACTGTGCTTTGGTACTGGACTAACTGAATTTCTAATTCAGGGACGGAAGGCTTCTGGGCACAGTCAAGTACTTGCAAAGTCAGAGTGTGATTGAGATGGGATTGACCACTCCAAGAGTTGGAGAAGAATGAGTCGCTGTATTTCAATTTAGCAAAACCTTGGCCAGGGTAATCCATCAGATGGATTTGATATTTTGAAATACAATGTGGACAACCTGATCAGAGTTGACAGTTAAACTCTAGGGTGTCCTTTGATCATTTTGGTCAAGGGGATGAATTATATGAAAACTATATCCGCATGGATTCTAAGGATTTTGTTCTACACATTCGACCTATCCAGTCGTCGGGTACCATTGCTAGATGGTCACTTCGATTGGTATAGAAATTTGTTCCTATGCTACCGGCTTAGGTTCGGACCTATGAGGTCACACACATTAGAGTTCATGATCCGATCAGATGGTTGATCAACGATTAAAAATCATTCTAGGGTTAAATGATCAATACGATTGACATTTAATCCAGTACAAGTGTTGCAGGAGGATCGATTAGCAATTTGATTGCTAATTGGCTTAATTTGATTAAGCCAATAGGCTAAGATTAAGTCTAATTAAATATGATTTAATTAGATTTGGTTTGGGCTTGATTGGATCAAGTCCAATTGGTTTATTGGATAAGCCAAGTGCAAGGAAAAATTAGTCCTAGTTCAACTAGGACTTGGGTCAATCTAATTTCTAATTTGATTAGAAAATTAAATCAGATTTAAATATAATTTAATCTGATTAAATTAGGTTCTTAATTGGGTTAAGACCTATTTTAATTGGGTTGATCTAATTTTGATTTGATTTGGTTTGGGAAACCAAATTAAAACAAGTTATGAGACAGAATCCTAGTAGGACTAGGATTCCACCTTGCGCCACATAAACCTTCTCCATGCCCTCTCTCTTATTCAATGCCAATCTCCACTTATTTTGTGTGACAAAAGCCCTCTCTCAGATCTCTCCCACGTTCATAAAAGGTCTCCTCTCTTCTTTCTTACATGGAAGGTGGTTTGGATCAAATCTAAAAGGAATAAGTTTGGATTTCGAATTCTATGAGATAGAGTTTTAGAAATCCAAAACTCTTTCAATTTTGCACCGAATTTATCCAAATTTTTTTTTGAAATTTTCGTGGATTTTAGGGTATACATTGTGCACCCTTTTCTGGTGATCCATGCACAAAAATATGAAGGAGGTGCTCAAGAGTTGGGCGTCCCTTAACTTGCCATGTTTGGATAAGCCTTGACTAGGTGTTTGACCTAGACAAGGACTCTATCATATCTCTCTATATAAGATGAGTTTCTTTGTGAAATTTTAGAGAGAGATAGATATTTGAGATACCTTTCTGCCATCCAAAAATCAGAGAGAAATACTTTTGGGTCGTGGAGATATAAAAGATACAAGTTTGGGTGTCTAGAGAGAAAAACGTGAAGAAGAAGAGGGTCTTCTTCTAGGGTTTTTATTTTCATATCTTTCCTCCTTCCATCTTGAGTTTCTTGAGAGTGTCTCAGATCTGAAACTCCTCCTTCTACTTTTCATCTTTGGAAGAGTCCAAATCAAGAAGGAGGCACCTGATCAACCATCAAAGAAGGATCAGCGCAGTACTAGCATACTGTGCTGATTTTCTGAAGCAGGACTTCTGATCGAGATTCGTGGGCTCGTGTGGATGACTCCTAGAGGTCGGACGCATGTGCGGCTTGCAACATCATCCTCAAGCCCAGATCAGCAAGGTTAGAACGTCTAACTTGCAAGGTAATAGATCTGATCTATTGTTTAATACATACGTTAGATGTAGTATAGAAATATGTTGATATGATCAACATGTAGTTCATGCTATATTTATATATTTTAATTTCTGATTTAATGTCATGTAATAATCATGTAATAGGATCTTAGATCTAGGGATTTTTTGATCTTAGAAAATAAATTTTGATTTATTTTAGTCTTTCGCTGTATGATCTTGAAAAAGTTTCAAGATCTAACCCTCTTTTTCAAGATCTAACCCTGAAACCCTAGATCTGGTTCCTACAATATTTACATGCAACTTGTCATCCTAAAGTTGTAGAAGAGAAGTAGGTCTTATTCTTGAGCTACCATCAGATGGCTCTGCACTTGATGGTACTGTTATCTTTTCAACTACAGGGGGTGCAGGCTGAAGGGGGGTTCGATCGGAGGGGTTCAGTGCCAGGATGGAGTGGGTGTTGGGATGGAGGGGCTCGACGTCACTCAAGAGGGGATCAGCTCCACTCAAGAGCATGTTTGTGGGTAGCCAGTCCCGATATCACCTAGGACCAGATCTATTGCAAGTTGGTATGGCTGGAGGGGATCGGCTAATTAGGAGATGTGTGGAAAGAAATCGGCCGCATATGGTTCATCCAGAAGCATGCTGGGGAGGATCGGCTGCACACAAAGAGGCATCGGATCTTGGGTCAACTCGGATAGATTCGACCATGGATGGAGGCACGAGGGAGGCTTGGGAGTCTCCCGCCAGCGACTTCAAAGTCGTCGGATGCCGGATCTACCGATGGGGTTAGGGGCTATATCGAAAGAGTGCATAGGCACGCTGGAGGGCTTCAAGTTCACGATTGAGGGCTTTGGCCACATCAGAGGGTGGCATCAGCTAAGCCAGAGGCGATATTGGCAAGGCCGCACACAGGAGGCGGAGCATCATCCATGGGGACCTTGATGCTGGCTGGAGGTGGGACACCATAGGGGGTGCAGGCTGGAGGTGGGACACCATAGGGGGTGCAGGTCGGAGGTGGGTTCGGCTGGAGGGGTTTGGCGAGACTTGAGCTTGACTAGCTGGAGGGGGATGGGTACCACTCAGGATTGAATCGGCTACAAACTTGATGCAGGGTGAAATGCCCAAGAGGGAGAAGGGGCATGGCCCAAGATCAGCACTGCTGGTGGGGTTCAACGTGGATGAAGGTGAAGCACACAGATGGGGACTTTGGTGATGATAGGGGTTCCATGCAAGGGCAGCGCGATCGATCATGGAAGACCCATTTCGGTTAGTTTAGTTGGAGGATCATTCCGGGGCCACTTGAGACTGGACCTGCCGGTGGCCAAGGAGGGTTCGGCAGCACTGGAGGCTAGACACATGCGTGTGGGTGCATAGGATTTTAAGGTCAGATCGATCGGCAAGCATGGTTGCCCGGAGGGAATCGCTCATGGGCAGTGCACAGGAGGAGCGGATGCACGAGAGAGAGGGAAGGTTTGGTCTCCCCATCCAACATGCATGGGTGCGTAGGATTGCAAGGCCGGATCGACCGGCAAGCATAGTTGCCTGGAGGGAATCACTTGCAGGCAGCGCATGGGAGGAGCGGATGTATGAGAGAGAGGGAAGGTTTGGTACCACCTAGGATCGAATCGGCTGCAGACTTGATGCAGGGTGGAATGCCCAAGAGAGAGAAGGGGCACGGCCCAAGATCGGCTCTACTGGTGGGGTTCGGTGTGGATGAAGGCAAAGCACATAGATGGGGACTTCGGTGATGATAGAGGTTCTGTGCAAGGGCGGTGCGACTGATCATGGAAGGCCCATTTCAGTCAGTTTAGCTGGGGGATCATCCCTGGGCCACTTGGGACTGGACCCGTCGATGGCCAAGGAGGGTTCGGTGATGCTGGGGTTCGGATGCACGCACGTGGGTGCATAGGATTTCAAGGTCGGATCGATCGGCAAGCATGGTTGCCTGGAGGAAATTGCTTGTGGGCAGCGCATGGGAGGAGCGGACGCACGAGAGAGAGGGAAGGTTTGGTCCCCCCATCTTATTTTTTGTCATTATTATTATTATATTGCTGCCTTTTCTTGCTCTTTCCCTTTGCTTTTTATTCTTTTAATCTTATCATACCACCCATGGTAGTGTCGCAGATTCAATTATGTGGGCTTTGGAGCTCTTGTTGCTGGCTTTGGCCACACACGGGGCTGCAGGAGGAAGCTTCAACTATATATGGAAGCATGCGGAGAAACTTAGGAGTCTCCGATCCTAACTCAGAAGAGCACATGCATGCGAAGATGCGCATGGGATTGCTTCGATAGCGTCACAGATCTCGATACACATGAGAACCCTAGGGAGGTTTCGAACTCATCGATGTTGAACTTGGCATCGACGGTGTGCGTGTGAGAGTGCACGTGTGAAAAATATTAGAAAGTTGGATAGACAGTATGTGTAGATTTCAAAACTTTGAAAGCAAACAGCGAAAAATCAAACAGATTAAACCCTTTAACGCTACATACAAGAAATCAAATCTAAACCTACCCTAGCCCAGGAGAAAACACATATCAATAATCTAAAATTTAGAAATACATATGAGATCAGATCTCATTACCTTGACGCGGGTAGATATTCAATGCTTCTGATGATCTCGGATTTGCAGAAGTTGGAGCTGCATATGTGTCCGGCCTTTACGACTATCCATCGGGATCGATCTCGAATTTTTTTCTCTTTGTAGAAGATTTTTCTTCTCAAAAAGAATCTCAATCTTTGAACACTATGATCAACTTCTTGATCAGGACTGTAGGATCAACTCCTTGACCAGCAGCCTTCTTCTTCTTCTCCTTGATCTATAATCTTTAAGTGACCAACACTACTTTTGAGCATGTGGAAGAGAGGGCACCCAACTTTTGGACGTGGAAAGGAAAAGAGGGAGAAGAGAGGCGTGGAGAAGGGAGAGATAATTTGGTTGATCAAAAATTCTATTAACAAGAAATCCTAGAGTCTTCCCTTTAAATAGATACTACCCTGGCACATATTAGGAACCCAATTACCTTAAAAAGGCAAATCCTTATCTCATAAGAATCTTCTACCTTTTTAATCTAATTTGTGTCAAATAAAATCAGATATAAATGGTATATAATCAATCCCTTAAGCATGTACAAGAGGCATCATGGGAATACATGTCAGGTAATTGGGGCACCAACTCTTGACGTCCCACAAAGGGATCTCTAGCCAAAAGAGATGGGACGTGGCCCCCACTCTCTCTCCTCCACATCATGACACATAAGAGGGAGTGGGCTCCTCTAGGATTTGATGCCGAATATTTACCAAAAGAGAAGGCATGCCACACTCAATCTTCCATCTATTCCACATGTACACTTAGAGATAAATAGGAGATAAAGAAGAGATAATGTTAGGATAATTATGCCAACTAATTGACTTAATCAAATCTTCTTGGGCTCACAATTAAGAGCCCAATTAAATCCAAATAGATTTAGGTTAGGTTCAAGGCTATAGACTTGATCAAATCAAAGTTTCGAGAAGAATTAGGTTTAACCGTGTGCTAGCATGGTTCTCATAAACCTAATAAGATTTCAATAAATTCTAACTCAATTGGAACTTCATAAGTCCAATTGATAAATTTAAGATTAAATCTCTTAATGTGTGACCCCATAGATTTTATTCTATCTGATAATGAGATATATTGTGATCTCTATCACAATATAATCGAAACTCTTTTCGATAGATTGAAATATTTTTAATTCTAATCTTCGAGGACCATCGATCATCAAGATGACATCCGATAAGTCTCACAATCCACCAGTGACACCTAGCAGTATATAGTGGTAACTCAGTAGAATAAAAGTATGAATCTCTAGGTATAGTTATCATATGATTCAGTCTTTCTATCGTGAGTTCTGACTTGACGAAAGTCATGGAGAACTCGTCAGACTCCATCGTCAGTCATATGCTATATTGACTCGACTAGAATTCATTTGTAAATCCCGTGAAAACTCTTTTTCAGTTTTCATAGTTGCTTTAGTTAAAGACTTTCTGAACTCAGTCTCACAAATTACATAGGATTTCTCCTTTTCTATCAAGATCGATAGATTCTGTCTAGGTGTATCCTACTCCAAATAGCGAACCTGAACCTACTGAAGCCAACATACATAATAAGGATCCGAATGGTTAGAGATCAAGAAAATATGCAGTCAAACCTAGTAGCATCACTGCGAATAGTCAATGGCACTGCAGGTCAAAAGATCACTCATACCACTGCAGCATCGAGAAGATCACTGATGAGTGAGTAGACATCTATGTGGTTCTCGTATTGGTCACGCTCAATGTAAGTTATTCTCTAATAACCGTCAGTACCTTCACCCCAATGTCTCTACACTGTAGATTCAAGACTCATTTGCCCACAAGGAAGGTGAACCATGCACCGATCTCAAATGGATTGATCACTGTCCTCCATGATGATCCATTGATCTGGAGCATTTAGAAATTAATCATTAATTAACATATGTCTCAAATTCTTAACTCTTTAAGAATAAACAAAAATCATTTTTGTTAATTTTTAGAATAAATCATGGACACATATGCATGATTGGAATGAAAAAGTCCTTTATTGATAATAAAAAGATTACAAGTATCAGTTAAGATCCTGAAAATACATAATGTGTCAACCAACAATTAACTTCTAGGACACAAATCTAACAGAAAACTCATGGCAGATGGCTAAAAGGGGTTGGTCGGAGCCATTTTCTCCCTTCTTCCCCACTTATTCTCTCTCCCCTTTTCTTTCTTTTATCCATGTTTGGTTGTACCACCCATTGGGTGATAGGATATGAGAAGGGGAGAAATTATTGCAGCCATCAAGTATGATAGGAGGAAGAGTTATTGCGTGCGTCGGGTTCAGGTAACCCAGGGTGAATCCTAGAGCATGTGCACCATTAATAATGCACAATTGGGAGTTGTCGGAATACGAGGATATATGGCACTTCGGGCACTAGTGACCTCTTGGTGCCAAGGATCTTGTTTCCTATTATCTTTCCTTGATGTGACTTCACATCTTTAACATTTAAAATTTCTTAATGCATTTGTCGCTTTCTGCTTTCTGTATATCCTTGTGATCCGATCCTACCGCCTAGGTTTTGGATTTGGGAGATCTGCAAAGATTTGTGGACAACATTCAGATTTTATTGAAGTTGGATCTTTGCCACCTCGAACTTAGTCAAGGTGACCTCGAATCTGATTGAAGATTTTTATTGTTGTTAAAAAGTGGGGCCTTCGATCGCATTCCGTCTGAGCAGTAGGGCTTTCGGCTACACTCCTATTGAGCAGTAAGGGCTTCGGCTGTATTTTCATTGAGTAGTAAGGGCTTTAGTTGCTCTGCCACTGAAAAGCGGAGGCATTACCTGCTCTCCCATTGAACAATGGAGGTCTCACCGGCTCTCCCACTAAAAAATTGGGGCTTTGCTTGCTCTCCCATTGATCAGTAAAGACTTTGGTCTTAATTTTGATGTTCTTAGGTCTACAATCTTTTCTAGAGGAAAAGATGATAAGGTAAAAAAAAGAACTTAAAAACTCCTTACCAAAAGATTGCGGAAGCGAACCTCGAACCACCAGAGGTTGGACTGTTGTGTGCTAGCTGTCACTGGGCAGGCTATTAATTTTAGATAATGACACTCAGAGAGCATGGACTACTCTTTTCTTTTAGGAGCCTCTAGAGTGAGTTGTGGGATGCCTTTGGTGAGTAGCATGGAGCACAGTCTACAACCAAAAATCCTGTCAATGAGGAAACTCTCTGCGGTGGCATAATGGTAGATAAGATGCTCTTTTCCACAAGCGGACACTCGCATAGGTGCCCGACGCCAGCATGAGAGAGCCCGTCCTTCCTCTAGCGTCAATCTGTTGACACAAAAATTTATCCCGGATTGAAGGCGCTGGAGTGAGGTGACGTCCGATGGATCGACGACGGTCGGACTTGCAAGAAAAGCCCCACTGGAGGTAGTTCTAGTGGGGACCTTCCAATGCTCAAATCAGATTTATGTGCAACAGATAGAAAAGAGCATTTACGGGAGAGAGAGGAGACGTACCTTTTGAGATCCCCTATTTATCCTTTTATATATGGGACCAGAGCCTTGAAGAAAAAAAGATATCAGAGATCTTTCACCTCTCATTTAGTGTTCTCGAGAATCACATCTGACAAGGTCATTTCATAGCACATAGGGAGCCGCCCATATTAATGGCATAAGCTGATAAGTGATGGCTGGGTGTTGTGGAGAGCTTACTCTACTCATGATCACCCTCATATATTAATAGGATGATGTGACGGGCCATAAAAAGACCTCACAGGAGCTAATGGCTAAAACTAATAGTAGAAGCCGATGTCAGGATCGGTCGAGCACAAGGAGCATGATCACTTACAAGCGGAAGCCATGCACAAGGGATTTGGCTTTTGCTTGATCTCCCTCTCCCACCACCTTTTCTCTTTCTCTTTTTTTTTTTTGTCTTATATTGCTGCTCATGGAGGGACAGGACGAGAAGAAAGGAGGCAATAAATGTCTCCCATCATGTCCAAATAACTCAAGGCATTTCTCAAAGCATATGCATGACTGAAAACACAGTTCCATGGTTCTTTGGATCCCACATCTTCGGTCGGTACCAAAATACCCATAATACTATCACATCTTCGGTCAATGCAGGAATACTCCCAACAGTTCCCATCTTCCAGGTAACTCTGTCAGTGCCTTGATCGGTCTCAGTACTCTCTCTGCTTCCCTCTTTGCTCCCCACCTCCTCTGTCTCCCCTCGGACCAGGTAAAAATAGCTAGCTCTTGCCTTCTCTCCTTATGGGGCTTCTTATAAACTTTTTTACCATGAAGTATGTTTGTTGTCACTTGCCATCAACTGTCTATAACTAATGACCACTAGAGGCTTCAATGGTTAGCATGAGAATTGAAGATATAGGCAAGGAGAATGGACAAGGAGACACCATGTGGTGGCAGACTCATGCATGAAAGAAGATGAGTACCCTCCAACTGCAGGAGACCCAGAAAAGACCAACATTGTTTATATCTGAACAGGTCAGGACAAACATGGTTGTCCAAGAAAAAACTTGCTATACTGATCATGGGCCTTTAGTCATCACAATGGGCCTTCAGTCATCACAATGTTAACTAACAACCGCACGCAACTAAACATCTAATTGTTCACACTCTTCATCAGGCTTCATAGGTGACATTCAGCCCCAGATAACACTCCTTACCTCTGCCATCAACTCTGTATCTACAGCTTGAACAAAGTGGCAAACCAGCCAAATCCGTAATGTTCGCCCCCTCTGATCCAATAGAGCATCTCGCAAGATTCTTTGCCTCCTGATCATGTCTATACTCTAATGCATTTTCCTTCTGGCTGCCATTTGCAGCCTCCATGAACTAGCAAAAACCTAAACCTACATGGCTGCCCACGTCATGCTAACATATATGGATTTTTCAATGATTTTTAGGACCTATAAATATAATTAAATAGTAATTACTGCTGCGAGACTCAAAATCTGAAATAGGAAAGATCGGATGAAGCCGAACTGGAGGTCGGTCGCAGTTCAATCTAGAACACCTTCAAAAAAACCTGCAAAACAAGTCTAAAACTGGTGGAGATCTTTTAGTTTTTGACTCTTCGATGCTTAAGTTAGCTTTGAGCCCGAGAACAGATGGTGGAAAAAGTATAGTAAAGCAGAAGAGTTTGCCTAGAACTAGATAGATTGGACTTTATAGGAACTGGAGCTCTTTTTAAGAACTGATAGAGTTCCTACTGATGGAGTCTCAGTCTAGTTTTTCTAGACTAAAACTTACCTCTAAAGGATCCTTGGCTTTCTATTTATAGAGAGGCTGGTGAGACCGTTACAGAATTTGTTAGGCTGTTAGAGGAATTTGTTAGGTCGTTAGTTTGTTATAACAAAATGTCCAGCTGTATGGAGATCGTGGGGCGACTGCCCATGTGGTGATAAGTTGTATCATGGCTATAGTAAGCTAGAAGATAGCTGTAAAATAACCGTTTATATTGTAGGATCACATCGATTCTGGACCGATGTCTCATACAGCAGGTCGGTAGATAATCGAACTGACCATATTGCTTCATCAAGAGTCAATTCAAGTTAGCTCAGATTAGTGTTTAGTTGAGCTGAGTTGAACTAGATTGGTATTCAACTGATCTGATCTAGAAGTAGACTTTGATCAATATAATTCTTAGATGATTCTCTCTGATATTGCTACATGCCAGAGATGGCTTTCTAAGAGATCGGCCTTCAACTTTCTGATGAGGTCGGCCTTCAGCTTTTCGATAAGATCGGCTTTATGATGATCTCAGCCTTCTGATGAGATCAATTTTATGATGATCTCAGCCTTCCGATGAGATCAACTTTATGATGATCTCAGCCTTCCGATGAGGTCGTTTTTTGATGAGCTTCATAGTCGAACTTCACATCGGTATTTTTATCAATTCGAGAACTCTTAAGTCCCAAAAACATCAGTTGAGATGGTATGACCCCTATAATAGTAATTACCTTATCTAAATCGTTGTATTGAATCATCTGCTTAGGAGATTTAATCCTAGATTTTATTGAGCCAAAGATGGAAAGCTTGAAGGTATGATTCATCATATGGATATCTACGGTGCTAGTATAGGATTCCTTCATTCACTTTGTAAATGGTGAGATAATGAAACATTGTTATAGGTATTATTGTGTCATATTTTTCATTTATGATGGTTATGATGGTGATCATAATAAATATTATTATAACTATTATGTTTTTCTTTGCCCCTTCTTCTCTTCATCATCATCACCATCCTCATGGTCGTTGCTGCTGCGGTCATTTTATCAACCTTATTGGATACTTTGCTGGGTAAACAATGGTCACTATTTTGCGTGACAAAGTAATCCAAAGTCTATGTTCACTAATTCTTCCCTTTGGAAATAATCATATACATGACTAGTAATTAAATTGTATGCACAAAATTTCACAGTTTATACAAGTGAATTCTACTCAGAAGAGGTCTAAGATTTAAACATCGTACACATTCTTATAATAAAGTGAATTCCCATTATATTATTTTCTAAGTAAAAAAAAATCACAATTTAGCATATTTTAGATTTGATGGGCATCAAGTAAGGAAAGAGACCGTCCAACCACAAAAATATTGGAAGACTCGCAATTGAGCAGTATCAGTTTACCAAGGCACCGATCTGCACCCACCTCCCCCTTGCAATGTATCCAAGAATCCGAGGTCTTGGGATGCCATCATCATGTGTCCTCTAGTCACGAATGTACGGAGAATAAAACAGACCCAAGCCCATTCAAAAAAAAAAAAACAGAGGAAAAAAATCGGGAAGAAGACTCCCAATAGGAGTCTTCTTCTTCGGCGAGATCCGGACGAAACGGGAATCCTAGGACCTCTCGGAGTCCTAGGGTCCTCTATAAAAAGACCTTCCCTTTCCCTTGAAGCCGATCATCGGCCCTCTTCCCCTCTCTTTCTCTTCGATTTTCTCAAATTAGAGCCACGGACACCGCCTTGTTCTCGTCGTGATTGCTCACCGACGAGGTCACTGGAGGTCGAGGTGAGTTTCTTTCCTCTTTTTCTCTTCTTTCCCCTTCCTCCCGTGCATTTGTGGCGGCTGCCGACGACGAAAATCGTCGATTTTTGGTCGGAAAAGAGACCTCTATTTCGGTCTCTTTTTCCTTGGATTTTTCGGCGCCGGCGATCGCAATCGACTGCCGGCCATGCTCCTCCATAACCGGGGGAGTGGCCCCCCTCTGCCGTCGGCCTCCACCGCGGCGGCCGCGGCCTGAATGGCCCGGCACAAGGAGGGGACTGCCGTCCCTTGTTCGGCCTGGAAGGAGCCCGAGAGAAGAAGAAGAAGAAAAAGAAGAAAAAGAAAAAAAAAGAAAAAGAAGAAAAAGAAGAAAAGAAAACAAAAGAAAAAAAAAAGAAAAAGAAGAAAAAGAGAAAAAGAAAAGAAAAGAAAAGAAAAAGGAAAGAAAAAGAAGAAAAGAAAAGAAAAGAAAAAAAAAGAAAAAGAAGAAAAAGAGAAAAAGAAAAGAAAAGAAAAGAAAAAGGAAAGAAAAAAAGAAAAAGAAGAAAAAGAGAAAAAGAAAAGAAAAGAAAAGAAAATAAATAAATAAATAAATAAATAATAAAATAAAATAAATAAAAAAATGATGAGAGAGAGAGTTTCTCTCTCTTCTCTCTCTTCTTTCATTCTGAACCCTTACTTTCTCTCTCTGGAATTGAACTTTCTCTCTCTACTTTCTCTCTCTAAAATTTTCTCTCTCTAGATTATTTCTCTCTCTTGATGGATTTCTCTCTCTCTAAAGTTATTCCTCTAGGATTAGCATAGTGTAAGGCTTCATTCGATGATTTTGATCGAGTTTAGGGAAGAGTCTGATTTTAAGTGAGGTTTTGATTTGGGACTTGTTTAGATTTAATTTTGAATTAAAATTAATATAAAAATATAATTTTGGATAATAGGTACAGAAGAATCTCCTAGAAGTTAGTCGATCTGTTCATTCAGTACTCCGTGAAAGGTAAGTAATGAATCATCTTCTCAAGATATTTCATATTTATTCTAAAAATAAATAATTATTCTCTGAAATTATGCATGATTTATGAAATTATGTTTTGAAAGAAAAGTACTTTTAAAAATATTATGGTACGTCGATCATGCACCTGTTCCGTGAAAAATTTATGATATATTATGATACAAAGTATTTTGATACAGATCGGATTTATGCTCTCAGCCTAACTATGTTTCAGTGGGCTCCGTCAATGGAGATTATACGTTGGTACTCAGTGGACCCTGCCAGTGGGAGTTGTGCACTGGTGTTTGTGGACCTTGCCAGTGGGGGTTGTGCACTGGTATTTGTGGACCCTGCCAGTGGGGGTTGTGCGCTGGTATTCTGTGGACCCCGCCAATGGGTGTTAAACGTTGGTCATAGTCAAGGCTGTTGAGTTACGAGTGTTTTTGAATCAAATCGGATTTATGATTATATTATAAGTGAATATTTGAAAATATTGGATTTGTATTAAATCAGCATGAAATATATTTTTGCAGCATTATTCTTGAAAATTATATAATATCTGAAATATCTAGTTGAGATAATTGTTACTTACTGGGCTGTCTAGCTCATTACTTTTCTTTCTATTTTTCAGATTCAGATAATTAATTACGAGCGTGGGAAGAAATATTAGGATAGAGCTTTTAGAGGAGAGATTTAGCATTGTCAACTTCATTGAACTTAGACCTATTGTTTTATTTTTAGTAAAATTTTATTGGATGTAAGATATTTATTTTAATTACTTGAATTAAAGTTGAATAATAATTATTTGAATTTATTCCGCTGTGATGCATTGATATCGTGATGAGATGCCTTGCATGCTTATGGAGAGAGTTTCTCATAAGTATGCGGCGGTTGCCACGACCTCCTGCTCACGATCTCGGATCGGGGGTGTGACAATTAATATGGTATCAGAGCATAAGTGGATAAATTATGACACATAGAATTAGACATAGTATGAGTGTAGGTGGGTAAACATTAGAAATATTGGGACGATAAAGTATGAGCATCATAATAAACCCATCCTAACAAATAGATAAATGAATCTAATAAGGTTTTACTACTACAAGGTTATCATGCCTCCCCATAGAATGATAAGAACTACTCAAGGAATTGCAAGAGAGACATCATAACCATGGGATGGTAGCACTCCCCATCTGACCAGTGGCACCTCTCAGGAGGAGGGAGTCGTAGATCCTAATGGGAGTACTTCGAGAGCATGTCAAGAACCAGATATGGCTCAGTTAATGCAGACCCTAATCAGAATAGTACAAGCACAACAATAAATACAGCAGCAAATACTTGAACAACAGCAGATACAACGAGATACACAACAACATCAGCATCCACCACCACAACATGAAGAGCAACCAGTACAACGGAACAACATTTCAGAATTTAAAAAGCTTGCTCCTCCAGCTTTCAAGGGGACTACTGAATTTCTGGAGGCTGATAACTGGATAATGGAGATGGAGAAGGCCTTCGCTGTCCAAGAGTGTCTTGATGAAGAAAAGATTCGATATGCAGCTTATTTACTACAAGGAGAAGCATACAACTGGTGTCAGCGACTACAGCGCAAGCATGAACAAGACGGCGAAATACTTACCTGGGAAAGATTTCGGATTGCATTCTATGATCAGTATTTTTCTCGGAGTATAAGGATCCAGAAAGAGCAAGAGTTTATTTATTTGAAGCAAAAGGGTATGAGTGTGATTGAATATGAAGCAAAATTTACAGAGTTAGCAAAATTTGCTCTGAGATTAGTGGATGGTGAGCAAGAACGTGTTCACAAGTTTGAGATGGGACTGAGAACTGAGATTCGAAAACAAGTAGTTCCATATGAATTAACAACTTATGCCGATGTGGTAAACAAAGCACTGATAATTGAAAGAGAAGTCAATGAAGAACGCATGGAAAAGAAAAGAAAGCAAAGAAAGAGAGCAAAATCAAATGATACACAAGGGCAGAATAATAAAAACATCAAAAGAACAGCTAAGGGAGCAATAGACAATAAGACTCAATAGATTAATGGTGAGTAGTGCTCCAGATGTGGCAAAAATCATGCCGACAAGGATTGCTATTGGAATACAGGTGCTTGTTTCAAATGTGGTCAGATGGATCATAAAATTGCTAGCTGCCCGCTAAATACTGAAAATCAAGTTGGCCAAAGAACTTATGAAGGACAACATAAGGGGGGTGGACAGATTTCTAAAACTCAGGGAAGAGTTTATGCGCTTACTCAACAGAATGCACAGGCTTCCAATATAATGGTGACAGGTATAAAAAATTTCGAAAACGAAATTTCTTTTTAGGGGTGAAGAATGTCATAGCCCAAAACCCAAGCCCAGATTAACAGACCCAAGCCCATTCAAAAAAAAAAAAAAAACAGAGGAAAAAAATCGGGAAGAAGACTCCCGATAGGAGTCTTCTTCTCCGGCGAGATCCGGACGAAACGGGAATCCTAGGACCTCTCGGAGTCCTAGGGTCCTCTATAAAAAGACCTTCCCTTTTCCTTGAAGCCGATCATCGGTCCCCTCTTTCCCCT